>NC_079890.1:11120058-11161842 GCF_024868665.1 Triplophysa rosa | reverse complement strand
TTGTACAGACAATGAACAAGGCCACCGGGATTGTTTCCATACATATTAGCCTATGCAGTAGGCTATTAATAAGCTATGTAATGAATTTTGCCTTTTTAAAGTTACTGTCTTCATGTATTAATACACGTTTTAAAATACCCCCTCCCAACTGCATATAGACATGTACCTTCATTCCCA
This sequence comes from Triplophysa rosa, assembly GCF_024868665.1. NCBI lineage: Eukaryota > Metazoa > Chordata > Actinopteri > Cypriniformes > Nemacheilidae > Triplophysa > Triplophysa rosa. Next base: position 11,161,665 of record NC_079890.1, on the reverse strand, counting down.
GCATTCGCATAGGTTTTTAAAAAAAAGTTCAGCTGTGTTTGTTTGTTCATTGCATTTCAGTGAGGAATGTTATATAAACGGTGGATATAACGCTGGATTTGGAGATTGTTTGAAACTGACAGATGGAGTAAGTAATTAGTGAAATTCATTCATACAAATTTTCATTGGCCTTTTCTAAATACTCAGAAGATGATAGGTTCTCAAGACAAACCCCATTCTGTCGGTTCGACACAACGTCTCGTTCCCTCCATCAGGGAACCGAGGTTACATCCGTAACCAAGACGTTTTACCTTGTTTATCATGTGCATAGTGTTTGGACTTTTGATCATCCCTTGTATGTTTTGCGATCGCGGTCTGGCTCTCATGAGCTGCTGACCTGGGATAACTCCCGGTGCTGCAGACGGGGAGCTCTGTCATCTCACGAAAACATTGTATGAAAAAACTTTACATGCCGTAGTTTACACAGGACTGGCGGGAAATGTGCATTGATACTCCCTTATTCTTCATGTTATGTGGTTTTCTTTGATAGGTGAACTGTCTTTCCCGCGTCCCAGTGCGACATCCGACAGGTTTTCCCAGAAATCATCACATACAGTATGTCTAGTCGGTAACAATGACAGGTGAAAACACGCATGTCCCTTCGCGAGCATATCACGCTCTAATGAAGGGAAACGGGGAGTTACAAATTGCCTTCTTTGTAATCCGTCAAAATGGCTGACGGACGGACGACCTTCAGATTTTTCCGTCACTGGTAAAAAAATCTGTCAATGACAGAGAATTTTCGGTCGACCTCTGGTACACACACACAGGAAAATCTGGACCACGGCCAATCAGAGGGGGGTCCGCCCTTCACTATCTCTGATTGGTTTAGACCACGATATGGGCCTAATGTGTGTCTGTTGTTGAATCACAGGGAGACTTTCAGAGTCGCAGAGACATTTTTTCCTCCCTCAAACGGCTGGTCGCACCGGTGCGACCTCAGATTTTTTTAGTCGCACCATTGAGAAATAAAGTCGCATGTGCGACCAAATTAGTCGCACTCTAGAGCCCTGGGAATGCGGATGGCAATTTGGAGCTCTCGGTGGGCCAGAGCTCATGTGGGCCAGTCCAGCTCAATTATTCGCGTTTGTAACTCAAACAGACAGAGGGGATTTCCGACCACTGAAAAACTATTGCAAACTGACGGAAGCCTGCTCGTCACGGATGCGAGGATGGCCGGAACAGTAGCAAACTCGTTTTTTACTTGGGAAAGCTTTTAGAAATGGAGACAAGTGGACTTTTGGACTCACTCATGAAGGCAGTAGTCTGTGTCAGGAATGAATGAATGAATGAAGAAATGCGGTAACTGTCATATTTTAACTAGAACAGTTAAACTTTCATTTTGTTAAAAAATAAACACTCATTATATTACATTTGGTGGTTTCTGTAATACCGCTGTCGCTTGAACGTATGATTCGTGTAATGACTAATATATATGTTAAGATATGGAATTGGATCACATTCTCTCGTGCCCCGCCCACTCCCCCACCCTTCTCAGAGCCTTCACGCCCATTTAAGTTGCATTTTTCAAAACGACAGTGAGGTAGACTGTAGTTGAAAAGGGGGGTGTCATGATGCTTTAAAGGTCCCACACAAAGCACCACAGTAGCAAAGAGCAGGCAAATAAAGATTTTCACAGATGAAACGATGTATTCCGCTGTGGCACATTTCTTTCTCTCCTCTGACTCAGTTGATTTGGGTCCTGTAGTTATTTCCACACAGATCCGTCTCTGTCTGCCTCTTTAGTATCGCTGGCATGACACGCTTTGAAAGCCACACACAGAGCGGCAGAGATACACAATCCCTCTATGTCTTCTGTCTGCACTGCATAACCATAAAACGCCTCTCTGGGACAGAGGGTGTGAAGGGCACTTCTGATGGGTGATATTGATGTTCGTTTGAGTGTGTGCGCTCAGGGATGCCAGTGTGCCAAGAGCCCAGCCTTCAACAAAAGTTACACTGGCCCACTGGGGACATCACCTGGTTTGAGATCTCCTTCTCTCTCTCTCCATCTATCTCTCTCTTTAGGTATTTCACTCTCACTCTTTGCCTGTCTCTCTGCCCCGTCAGGGTGAGTTATGTGGTTTTGCATCTCTCTGAATAACACCATACATCAACCAATCAGCTGGATATAGAGTCGTTACATTCCCGAGGGGGAGAAAAAGTGTTACAGAAGGAGAGCAAGAGCGCAGTGGGCAAAAGTTATGACATAGTTATTTTATTGAAAGATATTCACACTCTAAATAAAGGAGGAAGACTCTCATACTTCACACAAACCATCGATAAAGCCTTCGGGCACAACAGATCTTAACAGAAGCCTACTTTCCACTGCCATTTGTCATTCTGAGAATGGAAGGAAAGAGAGACAAAACGAGTAAAGACAGTATTATTCAGTAAGAGACTTTTTTGTAGCTGGTCGCGTGGCAGTATCAGCATCATTTTTGGGGCAGTCATGGCCTAATGGGGGCAGTCATGGCCTAATGGTTAGAGAGTCGGACTCGTGACCAGAAGGTTGCCGGTTCGATTTCCAGGCTGGCGGGTAACGACTGAGGTGCCCTTGAGCAAGGCACCTTACCCCTACTTGCTCCCCGGGCGCCGCAGTGATAGCTGCCCACTGCTCCGGGTGTACGTGTGTTCACCACTTCCTGTGCGTGTGTTCACTACTCTCTGGATGGGTTAAATGCAGAGGTCACATTTCGGGTATGGGTCACCATATCTGACTAACAGGTCACTTTCACTTTCACTTTCACTTTCACATCAAGGGCATGGGTTCGATTCCAAAGAAGGCATGTAGTGAAAAATGTAAAAGATTAAGTGCACAGTAGGTTGCTTTGAATAAAATCATCTGCTAAATGCATAAATGTTCGCTGCAAATAGCTTTGATTCTCATTGCCCTGACGATCCATTTTTGCTTCTAGCTTCAATGCTTAGCTTGTTTGCTGTCATTTCAAATATTAAATATTATAACTATCCTTCCATTTGCATAGCCTGTATAGCATTTTGACAAAATCACGAAACAATTTACCATTAAAGGCACTGCACAAACTAGATTTAGCTTGTTTAAAACTAAACCAAAGCTACTCTTTCCTAACATTGGGGGCCTTCAAAATGATATTCAGATCCAGAAAAATAACAAAGATAGATTTTTTTGGCATATTTTATGTTTATTAATATGTTATCATTTATTTGGTTCTACACATTTTGTTTATTTTTCTGTTGTTTAAAGGAACAATACGGCATTTTTAGGAGGATCTATTGACAGAAATGCAATATAATATACAAAACTATTGCTTCAGAGGTGTATAAAGACCTTACGTAATGAACCATTATGTTTGTAATACCTTAGAATAAGCTGTTTATATCTACATACCGCCATGTTTTGTACAGCAGCCCTAAACAACTCTACAATGCACGTTTCCTCTTCCTCTCCGCTGCGGCATCGTGGTGAAATGGATCGCGGGATGATCCGTGATCCGTACATATCGTGCTCTCCGGTGCGGAACGCATGTGACCCGCTGATTAACTGAAAGTTTATTCATCATTGAGTAAAAGAATAAAACGCGCTCTCGCTCGCTCTCCAGTTTCAGCTCCAACGCGCTCTCTCTCTCCAGTATCTGGACGAGTACAATATTAAAGCGGTTCTGTCAGGAGAGCTGAGTGGAAGAACCCAATTGCAGGCAGGCAGTGGCAATGAAGGGGTTAACAGATTTATTTCAACAAACAATAAACAGAAACAAAACACCCACGAGGGGGTAACAAGGACACGACTAAGGCAAAAACTGAAAACAAAACACTTCCCTCGGTGGGGCAAAAACAAAAGGACAAAATAATTCAACTATGACACGACACAACGTCTACTAACAGGCAGGGAACAAGCACAATAAAACGGGTAATCAAACACTCAGGGAAAGATAACAAGGAAACGAGAGGAGTGGGGCCAATGACGAGACACGAGAAAACACATGAGAGGTAAAAACAAACATCTCATGGCTTTCTCACATAGAACCTAAGGGCTCAGTCCCGATCCTGCCACATGACTAGAAATACAGAACCAAGAATGCAGGACCGTGACAGGTTCCAGATAAACAATGACGCTCAAAACTGCTCCGTCACACAGCTAATATTACAACAACAACATATCTTGGTATGTTAGTATGTTACTCACATACTCATCCGAATTAAAGCAACCTCCTCGGGGGTGATTTTTAGACGATCTTTCTCTCCAACGTCTCTCTGCTGGAAAGTATAGATATCTGTGAGTATCACTGCTAAAAGCCTTAGTACCGTGGGTCTTAACGCGGCTCTGCTGGAAAGTCTTTATAATATTAACACAGGTCCTTGCTCCTGCCTGACTTTTATCCTTCTTTTTAAACTTAAAATCAACAAACCTTTTATTTTATGTAATATGTAAGACATCGTTCTTTCCTAATGCCCGCAAAATCTCTTCCCTGCGTCAACATGAGAACGACATCTTTTTGTACTTTGTTGGCCACCGTCGTGTTTGGACTGAGCGATTCGTGGCAAATCTATAATACAACGCTCTTGGCCGCTGTTATTCAAGAACTGCGCCATTAAGTTCTTTCTGTGATTGAATGGCCCACGTTTCTGACCACCCAAAAGGCTTCATTGATGTTTAGATGTTATCTCTGTGATGTCTCAAAGTTGTAGAAGTTCTGAATGAATCATTAATGTTCTTTTGGACTGGGAGGAATTGTTGAATTTTCAGTATGTTTTCACAGTACAATCAGTTTAATTGATATGAGGATAAATTGTTATGAGCCCTTAAATTAAGCACCAATGGCAAGATTTGTACTATAGATGATTTCATCGGATGAACGAGCTTGGCCCGAAGTTAACTTCCTGTGTCTGTTTGGTTATCAGTCTGCATAGTGGCTAGTAATATAACAATTAAAGGTACAGTGCGGGATGTTTTGTATGATATATTAACAGAAATGCAATATAACATACAAAACTGTGTCTTTAGATGTCTATAAAAACCTTACGTAATGAAAAATTACGTTTTTATTACCTTAGAATAAACCAGTTGTATCTACATAGGGAGCGGGCCTATCTACATGGAATTTGTTATGTTGCGCAGCCATGTTTTGTACAGTAAGCTCTAACGGACAAACAGCTCTACAGAGCGCGTTTCGTATATGTTCGTGTGTGTTTTTAGACGCAGCTTGCGTCATCATTGAGTTGAAGACACACAAAGTAGTAAGTCGTAGTACGGAGAGAAGGAGTAGTCGTCGTCTAGCTGAAGCAATTGATTGTTCTGTCTTAGAAGTTTTGATAAAATGGAGGACCATGCATATTGTGCACAAGCGCCGACAGAGCGTGATTCTCCGTCGTCAAAGAAGAGCAAACGTGATGCTGCCAGACGAATTAGAGACAAACGGTGGCAGAAATCCAGGAAAAACATCGGTGTATCTATTACCAGATGGAAGGCACTGTTGAAAGACAAATGTTTTCAAGGCGACGCCGAAGTTGCCTGTTTTCTGCTAGACTGGTAAGATAATTCAACATTTTCAATGTTTCCACTTTTTCAATGTTTACCAAACAACTTTTTTGTTGAAACTGTAACGTTAGCATTTTATACCAATGGCCATATAACCTCCGAATTATGTTTTTCCGTCCCTGCGGTACGTACTCCGGTTGTTCCTGACTTTACAAAGGGGGAGACAAATGTCTACTAACTTACACCTAACTGCCTATGTCGCTGTCAGATCAAACGCTTTGAACAGTGTTGCTATTTATGATTAGCTAACTTTAGTTACTTCACAACTCTCAGCGTGTACTAGATAGCACGCAAGAAATATATCTAATTATAGAATTGTAACAGTAACTTTCGCAATAGAATACATGTTAAATGATTAATTACGTTAATATATTGCCTTACCTGCTTGTATCACTGCTATCCGCTGTCTCAGTAGACGACATCTTTTTTTACTGTTGCGGCCACCGTCGTAATTCGAAAGGGAGGGGTGGGCAAATGACTCAGAGATTCGTTGCAAAACTATAATACAAAGCTAGTGGCCGCTGATTTTCAAGAACTGCGCCTTTAAATGTATATTTCTATTTATATTAACTTTTGTTGCATATTAATTGTATTAATGACATTAAAATTCAACAGTTGTTGAATTTTGCGGGGGTCTACCAGAAGTTAAGATTGGGCCACATAACGTTTGTTTTTGTTGTTGCTGCTGAAACCGTCTATACACACTCAAAGCATCATTGATCCTCGCCATCACGGTACAGTTTACTGACACTGGCTTTTACAGTTACAGTGGATGCGCCCTGCGGCCTAATGTGACTGTGAGTAATGAAGGTGGGCGGGGCAGTGGTGGCCAAATCTGTAATGACAATATTTAGCTGGACAATCAATCATTTACCTTGGGAACGGCTTTCACAATTCTCATCAGACAATTGCCCTACATGTCAGAACAACTTCTCCCACTCACTGCAAACCTAAGGCATTGGACTTTAAATCAATGATAATATATCAAAGCGGCACTGTGTCTGACCAGTTTGGAATTTCATGTATTAGGTCTTATAAATGAAAGCTGTTCGTCTGTCTATCTATCAGCTATTCATGAAATCATCGGGACTTCTGATTTACCTATGAATAACATATTAGAATCAATTGTTTTTTATTATAAACAGGTTTATAAATCGGATTGACGTCATGGGTCATACATGTTTATTTCTAATAACATGCATTTCAGCAAACTGCATCTTAAAAAACACAAATGTATAAGCAATGTCAAGGAAATTCCCCACACACACTTCGAGATCAGAACTGAAAGGAAGGTGCAGTTTGGGATTAATTAAAGTCAGACTAATGGACCCTTTTCTCTGTAAAGTTTAATGATTTGTGTCTAAACGAGCAGGGAAATGTCTGAGGCTGGCCGATAGCAGGACAGAGAAAATGCAGTGAAGAGTGAAGGGGATGAGATGGAAGAAAATTCAGCTGGAAGCACACAGAGTCAGAATGAAAAAAATGAGATGAAAGAAAAGATGAAAACACTGAAAGTAAGAATAAAGGACACTTTTGGCTATGAAAGGTTTATTTGCAAGTGAACCCATCTTACTCTGCATCCAAATAAATCTGAAAATGTCATCGGTAAATTAAATCATTGTTTGTTAGAGTGCATTTAAAGTACACATTTGGTACTCTTTCGCAAATAATAGAGTGCCTGTAGATTATTTCTGACAACAAGCAAAGGAAACTGAGAAGAACTGTTACTTGTCTAAACTTGCCTCTCCATTGTTTTGAATTTTGATTGCGATACCAAGCTCAACCGCTAGATGTCAATGTACTATACAGTTTGTTGAAATGCGTCAAAACTACAGGACCCATTCAACAAATTGTTTATTTAATCAAATTAACATACAACAAAGTTCAACAAATCGTTTATTTAATACAATTATTATACAATAATATAAATAAATTAAAATATAAATATTAGACACCTGCTATGAGGGGCCATGTAGGCCTTAATTATTGAAATGACTCTTACAAACACTAGTGAAATAAGACCATCGATCGAACTTAGTGAAATTCATTCATACGTATTACTGAAACGACTCTTACAAACACTAGTGAAATAAAACCATCGATCGAACTTAGTGAAATTCATTCATAGTATTACTGAAACGACTCTTACAAACACTAGTGAAATAAAACCATCGATCGAACTTAGTGAAATTCATTCATACTATTACTGAAATGACTCTTACTATAACACTAGTGAAATTCATTCATATGTATTACCTTTTGTATTACAGTCCTTCACGTGCATTACGCTCTCAGGCGTCCTGTCAGTTGGTAATACCTAGAATTTCAAAATCAAGTGCAGGTGGTAGATCCTTTTCCTATCTAGCGCCTAAACTTTGGAATAGTCTTCCCTGCACTGTCCGGGAGGCAGACACACTCTGTCAGTTTAAATCTAGACTAAAGACGCATCTTTTTAATCTTGCATACACTACTCTTCCATAATATAAATCTTCTGAGGGTTTAGGCTGCATTAGTTAGATCAACCGGAACCAAAAACACAACTGATGTACTTGTTGCATCAAAGAGTACAGAACAGTACTCTACTCTCAGCCAGTCTTGTCTCATTGTTCCAAGGTTACCACAGCGAGCAGGATGCAGTTCATGGCCTGACCTGATGGTAGAGCGGAGAATGGGAAGTGGGGACCTGACAAGAGCTGAGATGATAGAGCTGGATAAAGAAGGACGCGGTCTCTTGACATGTCTTCACCACAAAATTTCAAATGCTATTAGATTATTAATGATAATCTTAAACTATAATTTATTTTATTATTAAGTTTATTTATTTTATTTAGCCTTGTTGTGCAAGTTCTCTGGAGCTTGTGCAGAGGCAGCAGCTTTTGCCAGAGGGGAACTGGAATCCCCTGGTTGGGCCTGGGTTCTCCTGAGGTTTTTTTTCTCGATTAGAGTTTTGGGTTCCTCGCCACCGTTTGCATACTGTTTTTGCACTATCTGCCTGACCGGGGGGGCTGCTTTAGAATTTAAAGTTTTACTTAATTAATATTGCATATAGGAATTTATAGTCTGTTATATTTGACCTGTGCTTCTCTCTCCTTTATCCTAAATGTGTGCTCTCACTGAGCGTGTGTGGGTGTGTGTGTGTGTGTGTGTGTGTGTGTGTGCGTACTTGTCTATGTACGTACGTGTGTGTGTGTGTGTTGTGTGTGCGTGCGTGCGCATCCGTGTGTGTGTGTCTCTGTGTCTGTGTGTGTTGGTGCGTGTGCGTGTTGTGTGTGTGGAGTGTTTTGTGTGTGGGTGTGTGTGTCTTCTGTGTTTTCAACCTTTTCTTGTTTTTGCAGGTACAACTTTGATTGTTTTGCTTGTAGTCAATGTGTCTCATGTGCAGCTGCTTTGTAACAATGAAAATTGTAAAAGCGCTATATAAATAAAGTTGAGTTGAGTATTACTGAAATACCTCTTACAACCACCACTGAAACAAACACATCGATCTGCAATAGTGAAATTTGTTCATACATATTAATGAAAGGCATCTGACTAACACTAGTGAAACCATTCATATGTATTACTGAAATACCCTTTACAACCACCAGTGAAACAAACACATCGATCTGCAATAGTGAAATTCGTTCATATTTATTAATGAAAGGCATCTACAAACACGAGTGAATCCATTCATATGTATTACTGTAATCTTTTATAAACACTAGTGAAATTCGTGCATATGCATGCTAAAAAGCCTCTTATAAACACTGGTGCACCAATGAGGCAACATTTCAGGTATAGTTGATGAAAGATTTCAGTGTAGTTGATGAAAGATTTCAGTGTAGTTGATGAGAGCTTATTTCACTGGAAAAGGAAGCTGCATCCGCACTTCCGTTTAGTTTGGCTCGCGTTGATGTGCAGATATGTCAGCGAACAGGAACCTGTTCATAATAGTCAAGTATTAATGGTTTAATAAATGTTTATGGATTCAAAGATATTTTAAGAGTACCTAACCCCAATCCCTCCCCTTACCCTAAACCTAACCACTTTTCCACCTTTAAACACAACACAGTCACATGTATTTATTCCATAAAATGAACAAAACAGTATAAACGTATTACAAACAAGTTGCGTTGCAAACCTTCTGTACTGAAGCCATACTATAACTTTATACAAGGAACTCCGGGAACGGACATCAAGACGCATCTTTTTTTACATCAACAACACATCTTTAAACAAAACGGAACATTACAATAACGTAATCGGTAATGAGAGCCAATAGCATTTCACACTCTAAGCTGACGTAATGATGCTGTCTGTCACGAGACAGACGAAAGCCAATGATATTTCACTATTAAGGCTGACATACTGTAACTTGGCAGCACATTTGAAAATCGGGAAACACAGCAGAAACCAGAAGACAGCAGATGGTGATTGCTTTCGTGTTTGGTCCTCATATAAATTGATCGTTTGACATCGGTACACTGAATATTTGTACTGTTTTGTATCTGTATCATGTGTTTTTGTTTTTTAATAAATAAGTGTGTTACGTTACTTGCTCAAAATGCCTGAATATTTGTGTATGTGTAATGTAAATACAGTTATCACGACATTTTGAAATCAAAATCAAACCACAACACATGCTATTATTGCAAAATAATACCCCAAAATGTACATTTAATTGTAACGAGGAAGGCGGGACGAGAGCCGTGAGGGAACGGTGAGAGGCCGGTGACGCGAGTGATAATGAGTGTCAGCTGCGCGTTGCACCGGTCTCGCATCTCTCACGGAGGAGATCGTAAGCATAAAAGGAACATGTGTTGGACATTGTGTTAAGTTTTATTTATTTATGTTTGTGTGGCCGGTGTTGTAGTCGACTCCCCGTGAGATTACGACTCCCCTACTTCTGATTGGTTCATTCACTTAGGATGCTGCTTTGTGATTGGTCCCTATCTCTAAATCCCGCCCCCACACCTAATCCTAACCCTAACGTTCGTAAGGGAAAACAGGGGAGCCGTAATTTCACGGGGAGTCGGATTTTGATACAACACCGGCAGTAGACCATGAGGTAGCTGTCGGCCCTTTTGTTTTGTTGTTGGTTTATTTTATTAAAAGTTTATTTAATGTTCGCCGGTTCCCACCTCCTTCCTTCCTTACTTTGAACAGTATTACATTAATAATGATGGTAGGCGATAGTTTTGCATGCAGCCGAGAGAGCCGCTAATTTAGTAAACGCTCGCGTTTGTCATACTTGAGGAAGGGACAAACGATATACATATGTCGTATGGGTCGGAGGATATGTTGGGTTTTCTGGTATATGGTTGCTACCCATACACGCAGGGCTCTGTGTAGAATTTTGCATACTGAAAGTCTAGTGTGGCCACACCTTCAGTGTCAGATATGAGAGACCTACAAAATGTGCGGGATTGAAAACCACTGGTTTATTGTATATCTTCCATTAAATGTACATTTTGTGTGAGTGTACAGGTTTGGCTTTACTTTTTTGCAAACATCCATACCAGTATTGTGCAGGACCTCCAAAACCAACTTTACTGCAAATCTACTGATGTCTACAGGTTTCTGTTTGTGTTTTAAAATATAATTATTCTAGCATGGCAGCAATAAAGAGCTTTGAGACGTCTTCAATAATATATAGTGACTGCGTGTATGCGTGTTTGTGATAGCTGGCAAGCATTGTGACAGAGATAGATGAAAAGTGTTGATAGAGGGATGGTCTGGTGTGAGTACTTGCGTCAATGCCACTTGACCCAAAGCTCTCTCTGGCCACAAATGGTCCCAACCATGCATTAATTAATGACCATTACTGCTGCACACACAACTCACACTTGACACCAAGTCTGCAGCATGTGTGTGCCTAACTTTCATCTTTCTTTTCTAGTGTTAGATAACCATACTGTATTATTTTTGCACACAGGCCCATTCAAGTAGATTTTAATGGCAAATTAGCTGTATCTTTATGTCTTATAATTATGATTTATGCCAGGTAGACACTGCACAAAGTTGTCACTGTTCTTCTTAAACTCTTTGGGTACCATTTAGTTGCCGTTGTGCACACATAACACGATGGATCGGCAACAGGGGGTCGCAAATGACATAAAATTGAATGGCATTATACTAATAAGGATATTCCTTACTATTTGAAATGCTCATAAAGAAGCAATTAGCCTGTGAGGTGTGTGAGTGTGTGTGTGTTTTCTTTCTCCTCCTAGGTTCACCAGCCTCGCTTCTTTTCTGTGCTCTGGCCTCTGAAAGTGCTGAGCTGGCTCTTTTCTCGCTCTGTCCTTCTGCCTCCTTCTCGCCCATGTTCCTTTGCTCTCTCTCAGCCAGTCAGAGTCACGGCAGTGGGACATGAACACAATGCTAATCAGGTGTTCGTCTGCCTCTCTGCCACTCGCTGTGATGTCAGAAGTCGTAAAAGCAAGAAAACCGCCAGGCTGCCTTTGTTCATCCCTTCACTTTCATTTACTCAATCCCTTCCTCAGAAATGATATAGGCAACTAAGATGTTTTCCCTCTGTTCAGGACATAAACGCAAAATCAGAGTCTTGAAGGTCCAGTATATTTAGGAGGATCTACTGACAGAAATGCAATGTAATATACTGTACATAACTCTTCAGAGGTGTTCAAAGACCTTACATAATGAAGCGTTTTGTTTTTATTACCTTAGAATGTTGTTTCTTCAGTAACCCTAAACAGACAAACTGCTCTACAGAGCGTGTTTCGTAAATACGTTATCTCCTTCCGCAAATAAGCAAAAACGCCACAACATCTTAACCCTGTGTCAGCAGCCATCATGCTTCGAAAGGAAGGGGCAGGGGTGGAGTGAGCCGTTGATTACAATTTGCAACCTCACCGCTAGATGCCGCTAAAATCTCCACATTGCTCCTTTAAGACTAAAGTTTGACATTTTCTGAAGAAGTTTAAGTTTGTAAGCTTTTCTGCTCTAATGAACGTGCGCATGTATTAATTCTGACATACTAAATTAGAACTTGCTCAACACATGCTGGGTAGGCAGCCGGAGATGTCAGAATGCAGCGACATCATAACATGCAGTCTGCATTAATGTGGCAACAAAAGAGAGTATTATGCCCCTTCACTTGTAATGAACAACCAATAATGGAATAGAACATAATCCTAAAGCACAAAAATGTAATATTGAAAAGCACATTTTGGGGATTTGTCGTAAGAAAATCTGCAAATGCAGAAACAAACCGTGATGACAAAAAATAGCATTAATAGCACACGTTATGTAAGGAATTAGTGTATATGTACAGTATATAGAAAAATATTTTTCTATATGTGACCTGTCAGTGTATTAAATCAGTTATTATATTTTTGAAAACATATAATAAAAACATATAATAATAATAATAATATAATAATAATTAAGGAATTACTGATTTTCATATAATTAAAAAATATAGCCTAAGCACTTGGCTCCATTTTATTAATTAACATATTGCATATTTTCCACTATATTCCCATATAATTTTGTTTCATAAGAGTTGTGAATAACAGTAATATTATAATTAAAATGAAAAAGCATGCACAGATGCATAATTCACTAACAGAAGAAGCATACTATACAATAAAAAAGGAAAGCATGCAGTTTTGTTGTTGTAACTCCCCTTACATCATGCTCAGTTTATTCTGTTTTCTTTTACTTTCATTGATGTCTACATTTAACTTCATGTTTCTCCATGTCCTTCAACTCTTCTACGTGTTACAGGCCCTCTCTCTCTTTCAGTCTGCTTGTCCTTTTCTCCAGCAGGTTATCTCCTCATCTTGACCCTTTCGTTTCTCTTTCTTTTTCTTCTTTATTATCTCTCTTTATCTCATCCTCTCATTGTAGGTCAGTCTGTAATCATATCTTCTACACCAACAGCCTTCACTCTAATCTCAAGTCAATACTTTTTAATTAATCTTATTTGTTACTTATTCTTTCCATTTCCTGGGCCCTCGTGGCAGTCTGAGAACACAACACACACCTCATGTCTCTTCTGGCCTGTTTGTTTTGCTGTAATTGATAATTAAGACTGAACTCATTAAAGCAGTTTTTATCATACCAACACCTTTGAAGCTCCTTCCTTGTGTCCACAATCATGACAATAAAACATGGCATATGTAGTATGTCCAGAAGGTATGTATAATGCTCCCACACATACTATGCAGGCTATGATTGGCTAAATAATCTGACCTGCTCAGTCACTGATCCGGTCATTGTTATTAGTGACATATTCAATGTGCTCTATGTTTGCAAACATAACAATACAAGAAAATAATCAGAGGATTTCGTGATGCAATACAGAGAAAAAAAGAAAGACTAATACACAAATTTTCTGTATTATAAGTATTTGTTTTTCACTCTTTCGTTCATTACTGATACAAATAATATGTGTGTGCGTGATATATTTACAGAACAGTGAAAAAATAGGGCAATAATATTTAATTGAATCATTTATGAATCTGTTGGAGTTATCATATCACACGAAGGCGTGATAACACCGCACTGCATTTATTCACACTACTTGTACTCATTTAGACATGATGAGAACACACCCTGCAGAGATTGCACACACACACATGCATGCAGAGGCTTCCCCCTGTGCCCCCCCCACTCCCATCTTTCTCGCTCTTATTCACACTCTCCTCAAAGGAGATTCATTCATTGCTGCCACGTTTGCATTGATTCACTGCAGTAATGCGGAATCTGGGTTGCCAGGTATTCCTCAAATAAACCTCTCAAGACCGCAGAAGGGAAAGGGCTTTCCTTGTCTATAGAAAGCCCTGATCAGCCTTGAGGGGATCTGGAAACCCCCTTTGAAAATGTGTGGCAGCCTTTTAAAGGCTTGTTCCTGACTACATGTAATGATAATAAGGGTTATCAATGGATAATTGCAGTCTTGAAATTCTGGACAAGAACACAACTAATTGCTTCACTTGATCCAAATGGGTTTGGTTAGTGTGGGTAAAAAGTGCGACTTGCATTTACCCAAAAGAGAATCACTCATATTTTAAACTGATTTTTTACATTGGTAACATAATCTAAATAATATATAAAAGCAAATGTCTAAAACCAACAACCTGTCTTTATTTCCCTTTATGCGTCATTGCTGTTTTTCAAATTGGCTGCCAGCATTAACATCTTGCAAGGCTGTGACACGCTATGCTAACCCTCCATAAGCACACACAAATGCATCCTTCACTTCCTCCCTTGACTCCCATTTAACATTTATATGGCAAATCGCAGTTTAAGAACGTATTAGGAACAATGACAGGGTGACCTGCTGTTAAAAAGGCATTTATATTTTAGGTGACATGTTTACCTATAGCGGCTGACCTTGAAAGAAGCTAATGGACAATTAGAGGACACAAGCAGATGGCAAGCTGTAAGCTAGTAAACCGTTTCCGTCTCTAACAACAGTTCAATAATTGACCAACATGGGCTGGTCGAGTAGGTGAATTACTTAATGAATATAATGTAAATGATTATAATGTAAATGTATCTAAATGACATTTGAGATAAGTCCTTTTTTACCCTTTTGGAAAGGATAGAAAGAAAGTCACATAAACACTAAGATAAATCCACCAAATTATTTGTGTGAAAAACTTACAACAATTTTGTAGCCGGCCATGTAAATTATCACCTTTAAAAACAAATATAAGCATCTCCCAACCAGTGTTGAAATGATATGCAGTTGGTAGTCCAAATATGAAATAAGTGAGTATATAATTATTTTATATCAAAAGTAGTCAACTGATTGTGAATGTTCTGTCACCTTATTATGAGCTAGATTGAAAAGTATATGTCCACCACACTTTATAAATCGTTCCCATGCACGCCTTTTTCTCTGTCAGTGTGATATTTTTCAAAGACAATGTTACAGCAAGAACATAATTCTTCAGTACTTGTACGCGCTGTAGGTGCTGCTGAGAAATGACTTACACATCTGACACACTATCGCTTACCATAACACTATAACTTTTCCACGAAAACTGTGAGATAAATCTTCGAAGACGAGGAGTCAGTTATTTCAAATTGCCACAAGGCTTCAAAAATCGACCAAATTACTGAATAGTGATGCGTGCAAAGCGTTAATTGGTTTTTAATTGTTAGCGTAATGAAAAGAGAAAACTGTAATATTCTTGGAAAATGTACTCTTGCATATTCATCTATGCACAAACCACATGAGATTAAAGTGGTGTTAGCAGATGCTGAGTGTGCACACACGCACACAGACAGACTTCTGGATGTTCCATTCATTAATAGATCCATTAAGAGTCTTTTAATTACACTTTGTTCTTCCACAGAGACACTGGTCCTGGCCGTGCCATGTCTTCCCCTGTCTCTCTGTTGTCCTTCTATAACACTTTCTGCTGACTAGGGACTCCCTGGAAGTGCAGAGTGGCCCCGCCCATCTGCAGACACATCGCAGGGGGTCCCACAATGCAATTAGAGGAAATCCAGCCTCTGTGAACCAGTCTCTGAGTGGATTCTGAATTATAAGTGAATGTATGTTGAGTCAGCATAAGCACAACTCAGGGGTCCTAGCACACATACTGATGCCTTCATTTTAAGAAAAAGAGAGTCAGAAAAACAGATTAATGATGGGTGAGCATGGATAGAGACAGAGAGAGAGAGAGACTTAATCTAATGAAGCTGCAATCTGCCAACTAACTTTCAAGACATTGCTGGAAAGATGAAGTGAGAACAATACAGACAGGGACAAAAGGGGAGCATTTAGGAGTCATGGAAATGAATGAATGCTTTAAACTTTTGGGATGTAAATCAATTTTTTTCTAGATTTTTAGAAGGATTTTATTTAAACAAAACAAAAAACAGTAAACACTCAATAACACACACACTAAAACAGCCTGTTAAAACCCACCAAAAATGAAAAAGAAAGACATATTCGAGGTATTGGCACTCTCTTTCTAATGACACAGATAGGGATTCCAGTCCAAAACCATATTAACAATCTGGCATTCTAAATCTGAATCTGGAAATAAACAAAAAGTTTACAAAGTTACATAGAAACCATATGACAAAAAGGATTTATCTATTCAATGCGCCATTTCAGCTCTAATGAAAAAGAAAGCATAAAAAATACTAGGAAACATTACAATTCACTGCAGCAAGTAATTCATTGAAAATGTTAGTGAAATTATTATGTTGATAATATGATTTGTAAATATAATTTTATTACATTGTCTTTGTCAAATCAACACCTAAATCAAAACTGAAACCACTTCTATGTGAACACAACAGATCATGTGAAGTAAGTGCCAACAATATTGGACCCAAGAGCAAACATCAGTCTGTGAGTAAGTATACTCATTTCAAATGTGAAGAGGGAATTCACATAGTTTAAAAGAACCGTATCAAAACATTTTATTCGGAGGGTCAGTGAGAAATTGGTACTGTTTTTAGAGAAAAAAGGCATAAGCCATTCACATGTCTCCTTCAACTTTAAGTCACAAGTACCATTAAGTGACAAATACTGTATCATTATTTCTGTTAGTCACTTTAATATTCTGGACAATTGCACTGGCAGTTGTCTTCATATTTACTACTGCAGCCTGTATCTATACATTCTAAAAGGTATTTACCACAAGAGTCTACAGTAATGGCAAAGGCTGCTTATTTCCCCTGAGATCAATGTACACGTCTTTATTTGTGATTGGGCAGTTCATATTTATGCCGTATTCTCTATGAATTCCTCATTTTTCAAGACAGATATCGATAAATGTTTTCCTGGAGAAAAAATAAAGACCTCATGACCCATCTGTCAGCATGAATATATGTTCAACTAATGCAGGTTGGGTTTATGCACATGAGGCAAACATGCATGTATGTGTGAGTTTAAAAGGAGAGAGATGCGCATGTTCTATGTCTCACACAGACGCTGGATTAGGTTTCCATGTCTTATGAGGACTTTCCATAGACATAACGATTTTTATATTGAACAAACTGTATATTGTATCCCCTAACCTTCACCCTAAACCTAAACTTTCTGCATTTTTACACTTTCAAATAAACATTATTTAGATTGCTTAATAGGGATAGTTCAACCCAAAAATAAATTTCTATCATCATTTACATACCCTCTTGTCATTTCAAACCTGTGTGACTTTCTTTATTCTGCAGAACACAGAAGAAGATATTTTGAAGAATGTTGGTAACCGAACAACAATGGTACCCATTGACTTCTAATGTATGACACAAAACCAATGCAAGTGAAAGGGTACCACCGTCGTTTGGTTACCAACTAAAATTTTCTTTTGTATTCTGCAGAAAAAAGTCACACATGTTTGAAATGACAAGAGGGTGATGAGTAATTTTTAGGTGAACTATCCCTTTAATGTTTTTTAATAATTGTCTCATATGTATTTGTACTTTTAATCAATTTTATGGAAAAACATCTGAGACTGAGTTGATACTTAAATAAAACGCAACTCAAATCTCCTGAGCTCTGAAAGAGCAATCTCTGAGCAATAAAATTTCGTCTCTGAGGAAGCAAAAAGTCCATCTGATTAAACTGAGGTCGACAAGGACACGCACTGTTTAACGATTGACACACACTCACATATGCAACTCCAGTGAAAAATTCCTGCTTGAGTGTGTGTTAAAAGCCTTCTGTGTGCGCACGTACGATCAAAAGAATTCTTTCCCGCTCTCCAACACACCTGTTATAGAAGCTTTCTAGTAAAGTGAGATGTGTACGTAAGAATTTTTCAAAGAAGCACACATACAAACACATCAGAGACAGGGATTAACAGCCCAGCAGGTGTGAACTCCCTGTGCTATGATCAACATGTGAATTCCCGTCGAGCGTTTTTGTGCATGAGCATGTGTGTGTCTTTGTGTCTACGCTTGTATATTTGATCCAAGAGGGGATTTAACTTGAGACTCAGTACACAACCTAACACCCCCTGTAACACAAGGACATTGCTGTTTAAGGACACTGTGCTCTAAATGCATGAGGTGCGTCTGTGTGTGTTAAAGTGATAGTTCACCCAAAAAATGATGTCATCATTTACTCACCCTCTTGTCATTTCAAATCTGTATGACTTTTTTTCTTCCGCAGAACACAAAAGATATTATTTCAATATTTTGAGGAATTGTGGTAACTGAACAGCACTGGCCCCCATTCACTTCTGATGTATGGACACAAAACCAATGCAAGTGAATGGGGGCCAGTTAACAATAGTCTTCAAAATATTTTCTTTTGTGTTCTGCGGAAGAAAGAACGGCATAGAGCAAGGGTCGGCAAGTAAGTTTGGCATCGGGCCAAAAAAACAAATTTGCCGCTAGATGTCGGGCCAGAACACACAATGTCTTGTTAAGAGAAATAAATATAAATGTTATAATGTTTTTTTAATTGAAATGAGCCTGTATCAAACCTCTTGTCGCCCGCACACCTCCGCAAATGGACGAGGCATTTGTAGTTGATGCGCATGCCGTTGCCGTTGTGCTATTATTCAGGCTTCAGGCTCATGCGGTGTACATGGGACAATAATCCAGTAGCAAAAAAGTAAATCACCAAGAGGGCTGAGCGAGCGACTCTGAGATTGAGCGAGCAGAGCGGAATTTTCAGAAAGGGGCTCTCCGCTCCGTGAGAAATATTAACCCTCCGCTCCCCGCTACGCTCTCGCTCCGCTTCGCTCACATGCTCTGCTGGCCAGATATTATTGCTGGCAGGCCAGTTTTGGCCCGCAGGCCGCCTGTTGCCGACCCCTGTCATACAGGTTTGAAATGACAAGAAGGTGAGTAAATGATGACAGAATTCTTATTTTTGGGTAAACTATCACTTTAAAGAGTAACTATTTCAATGTCCTTAAAATTACATTTCATGCAGTGTGTAATGTTGCTGTGTGTGAATGTAAGAAGTCTGCCAAGTTGTAAAGCCTAAAGTGAATGAATAAAAAAATTATTGGCTTGGGAAAAAAGGAGTCGGCTCTGAATCACGGGAACGAGTCGCCTGTCATTCTCATTTCAGTTCCGGGTCAGATTTGCATGACTCGGTGTAATCCTAGCCTAAATTCCATTTGCTACGCTGTACGCAGTAGACCAATCACAGCAGACTAGACCATCTGACCAATCAGATCAGAATAGGCTGTCAGGAAAGAGGGCGTTAGACAGATGAAACGTCAAATTAATCATTTGCGAGTCAGTCAAGAAGTAAGGTTATAATAACTGCCTATTATTAGAAAATGAAAGTGTTTTTACACCTTGTAATTGGACACTGCATAAACCAAAGTAGAACCTTAAAAATCACAAAATATTAACTCTTTAAAGGGGATTCTGGGCTTTCATGGGAAGGTGCTAAGCAGGTGTTGTTTGTGTGCATAAATCTAGGTATTCGAGTTAAGGCCGGTCAATATAACAATCAACATTAAGGAAGTAGTTTACATTACAATATGTATGGGGAATCAACCATCTGTAGTCCTAATTAACTTTATCTACACCTCCGAGATTTAGAAAAACACCATTAAAGTAAAACACTATTTGAAAGCCATCAGTAATGGAAATGTATTTTTGCTTAGCAAGGCTGAAGGGAGATGTGGGAATGCACAGTGCCACTTATACTGTACAGCAGGTGCAGCATAGATTACATCCTGTAGTTAATGTTATTACACTTGTTCAGTTGACATTATAACCATTTTATTCTGTTCCATGTCTGATTTTCAAAAACGTATCAGAACAGAATTGTTTTCAATAATGGCATTTTTAACTTTCTGATTGCATTTCATTGCTGTTGTGAAAGTAGATGAGAAAAGATAGAAATAATTGAAACTACAACAAAATTAAATATCTCAAATTGATCCTTTTGTTTGAAACAGTACAGGTGATCCAATCAGCCAATTGAGGTAATGGGTACAGGTTCTACAGTGTGATAACCGAGTGTGTGTGCGTGTGTGTGTGTGTGTGTGTGTGTGTGCGTGTGCGTGTGCGCGTGTGTGTGTGTGTGTGCGTGCGTGTGTGTGTGTGTGTGTGTGTGTGTGTGTGTGTGTGTGTGTGTGTGTGTGTTCGTGCGTGTGTGTTTTTACCCTCAAACTGAATGACGTCTGTTCTTTTATTAAGCTGGTCAACTTGGGTTGAGTTCCACTACACCTTTAAAGGAAACAAGCTCTCTGTGTCTTTGTTTGTGCGTACTAATGCTTTAAATTGTTTATGCCTGTGCTCTTGTTAGGTTGGTCATCTTGTGTTGAGTTACATTACCATAAATACTCAGTGAGTTTCTGTGTGTGCGTGACCTCTGCCATGGTCCTTCAGTGAGTTTGGCAGGAAAGGTCACATCAAGAGGGTTTAAAGCAATCCAAACATAGTCACACAACACACAACGACAAAAGAATTCCATCAGCATGTCTCTGTCCCTGTGACAAAGGACAAAACATTGGATTGGGTTTTGAGATAATATTGGAACAACATCCGGGCCTCATACTGAACCCTCAGCTGCTCACGCCTGAGTCATTATGAGCACTGCTCTTTGTTTATCACTGCATGTAAACCACAATCACTGAATAATGGAAAACTTTAAATTAGTCATTGGAACAGTTTCAGCATGCCTGTGCTTTCTGGAATACAGTATGTACATTGAATACAGTACACAATCTAAATGTGCAAGTGTATGGATTATGTAATATAATAATGGCTTCACACAGTCAGACATTTAAGCTAAATGTCAGAGGGGTAAATGTCTAAACTGGTGTTTCAATGCAAAAACCCTGTCTTGTTTACTGTGCAATCCACCCACAAACCTAAACTGTGATGGAATTGCTGGCAGGGTGCTGAAGGAGTGTGAGACGCAGCTGGCTGATGTCCCCACAGATATCTTTATCACCTCGCTTGCACTTGCTGTTGTTTCAAAACAGCCACCTTGTGTGGATGATATCAATGATATTGTGCCTTAATGACTTCCACCCCATTGTGTCCACAGCTTTTATGGCTGGTCCTGACCCACCATTTACTGGAGGAACCATTGAACAGATGCCATGCTCTTTTACCTAGACATCATAAACAGACTGTCACGAACTGTGGCAGAAGAACCCAAGCGCAGGCAACGGCAGTGAAGGGGTTAACAAAACACTTTATTTAACAAAACAAAGGAACAAAACAAAACACCCACGAGGGGGAAAAGGCGGACACTGTAACAAAACAACATTAACAAAAACTTCCCACGATGGGGCAAAACTAGAAAATAACAAAACAGACTTACGACACAACGTCACAAAACAAGGCACGGAACAGGAACCAAGGAACACAGGAACATGAGCACAAACGCAATGCATACACAACATAGTACACGCACTACAAGAGCACAGGACAAAGAAACAAGAGGGTATATATAGGGAAGACAAACGAGGGATAACGACATGGGGCAGGTGTGGGACATTAAACACTCAGGGAAAGATAACGAGGAAACGAGAGGAATGGGGTCAATGACAAGACACTGGAGAGAACGTATATTATTGTCAAACGGACAATAATATGTTTCTCTCCACACATAACCAAAGACTTTGTCATGGCTCTGCTACAGGACCAAGAAAAACATGACTAAGGAAGCAGAGCCATGACAGAAGCCCCCCTTTAATGAGCACCTCCAGGTGCTCACCAAGGGGTAGACGGACGAGAAAGGACTGAGGGCGCCTGGTGACACTGGAGCCGCTGGACAGGGCTTGACGCCGGCTGGAAGGGCCAGCTGACCAGGCTTGACGCCGGCTGGAAGGCCGGCTGGACAGTGGCTTGACGCCGGCTGGAAGGCCGGCTGGACATGGCTTGACGCCGGCTGGATCACCGGACTGGACGCCGGCTGGATCACCGGACTGGACGCCGGCTGGATCACCGGACTGGACGCCGGCTGGATCACCGGACTGGATCGCCACCGGACTGGATCACCGGACTGCACCGGACTGGATCACCGGCTGCACCGGACTGGACACAGGGCTGGACACATGACTGGACACAGGGCTGGACACAAGACTGGACACAGGACTGGACACAAGACTGGACAAAGGACTGGACACAAGACTGGACACAAGACTGGACACAAGACTGGACAAGACTGCGCCGCTGCAGGACTGGCCGGCTGCGCGCTGCACCGGACTGGACTACGACACTGAAGAGCATGGAGAGTCGCAGGGCTGGACGATGAGGATCCGGTTCACGCGGCAGTGTAGCGCGGTGGGGGCACGTACGGGTCTGTCGCGCATTGTCGGGGGCGGATCGGTAGCAGGGATGATCCAGATGGCTGTCACCAGGGCCTGGACGCGGCCGCACGGCCGGCCATAGACTGGCAGGCGCACTGGGACTGCGCCAGGCTGCACGGACATGGGGGGATACCGGCTGCACCGGACTGCGAATGGCCTCGAACGCGAACGGCACCGCTGGCCACCGGACTGGACGGAGACGAGCTGCCCGGTTGGCAGACGTCGGCTTGCGCGCACGCGGCTGGCATTGGAGTCCCGCTGCGGAAAGCGTGCCAATGGCTTCGGAATATCCGGAGCTACCGATGCGCTGGGTGGTGCGGGTGACAGGGGTATAGAGGAGGTATCAAGGCGGAACGGCTGGCTCGGCTGGGACTCCTCGGAGGTGGTTCCCAAGACTGCTCGTCTCCCCCGCTTGCCACAGGACTGGTGAACGGTGGAGAGGCCTGCCGAGAGTGATGGGGGATGGCGTGGCGATGCCCACAACCCCGACTCTGCAAGGGACCATCCTCGGGGATAGCCGCCAGTCCCGTGAGAGGCTCCGCCATGGACATTCCCCTGGGCTCCTCACGATTCATTCGGAGTTCGACCTGGTCCGCGAAGCCCAGGTGTCTCAACCGGCGCATCTCAAGCTGGCTCGAAGGGTTCATCAGGCAGCTGTTGAAGATTACCTTCAACTCTGCCTAGGTGAACCCCGAGTAGCGCGCGGTGGACAGGAAGTCCATGGCGAAGTCCTTCATAGGGTCCCCCTCTGGCGGAAGCCGAACAGGACGTGAGCCTGGCGGCTCCTGTACGCCTCGTCCGACTCCATGCCTGCTGGGTTCAGTGGTGGCTCGTGTATATTCTGTCACGGATTGGCAGAAGAACCCAAGCGCAGGCAGGCAGTGAAGGGGTTAACAAAACACTTTATTTAACAAAACAAAGGAACAAAACAAAACACCCACGAGGGGGAAAAGGCGGACACTGTAACAAAACAACATTAACAAAAACTTCCCACGATGGGGCAAAACTAGAAAATAACAAAACAGACTTACGACACAACGTCACAAAACAAGGCACGGAACAGGAACCAAGGAACACAGGAACATGAGCACAAACGCAATGCATACACAACATAGTACACGCAATACAAGAGCACAGGACAAAGAAACAAGAGGGTATACACTCACCTAAAGGATTATTAGGAACACCATACTAATACGGTGTTTGACCCCCTTTCGCCTTCAGAACTGCCTTAATTCTACGTGGCATTGATTCAACAAGGTGCTGAAAGCATTCTTTAGAAATGTTGGCCCATATTGATAGGATAGCATCTTGCAGTTGATGGAGATTTGTGGGATGCACATCCAGGGCACGAAGCTCCCGTTCCACCACATCCCAAAGATGTTCTATCGGGTTGAGATCTGGTGACTGTGGGGGCCATTCTAGTACAGTGAACTCATTGTCATGTTCAAGAAACCAATTTGAAATGATTCGAGCTTTGTGACATGGTGCATTATCCTGCTGGAAGTAGCCATTAGAGGATGGGTACATGGTGGTCATAAAGGGATGGACATGGTCAGAAACAATGCTCAGGTAGGCCGTGGCATTTAAACGATGCCCAATTGGCACTAAGGGGCCTAAAGTGTGCCAAGAAAACATCCCCCACACCATTACACCACCACCACCAGCCTGCACAGTGGTAACAAGGCATGATGGATCCATGTTCTCATTCTGTTTACGCCAAATTCTGACTCTACCATTTGAATGTCTCAACAGAAATCGAGACTCATCAGACCAGGCAACATTTTTCCAGTCTTCAACTGTCCAATTTTGGTGAGCTCGTGCAAATTGTAGCCTCTTTTTCCTATTTGTAGTGGAGATGAGTGGTACCCGGTGGGGTCTTCTGCTGTTGTAGCCCATCTGCCTCAAGGTTGTGCGTGTTGTGGCTTCACAAATGCTTTGCTGCATACCTCGGTTGTAACGAGTGGTTATTTCAGTCAAAGTTGCTCTTCTATCAGCTTGAATCAGTCGGCCCATTCTCCTCTGACCTCTAGCATCAACAAGGCATTTTCGCCCACAGGACTGCCGCATACTGGATGTTTTTCCCTTTTCACACCATTCTTTGTAAACCCTAGAAATGGTTGTGCGTGAAAATCCCAGTAACTGAGCAGATTGTGAAATACTCAGACCGGCCCGTCTGGCACCAACAACCATGCCACGCTCAAAATTGCTTAAATCACCTTTCTTTCCCATTCTGACATTCAGTTTGGAGTTCAGGAGATTGTCTTGACCAGGACCACACCCCTAAATGCATGAAGCAACTGCCATGTGATTGGTTGATTAGATAATTGCATTAATGAGAAATTGAACAGGTGTTCCTAATAATCCTTTAGGTGAGTGTGTATATAGGGAAGACAAACGAGGGATAACGACATGGGGCAGGTGTGGGACATTAAACACTCAGGGAAAGATAACGAGGAAACGAGAGGAATGGGGTCAATGACAAGACACTGGAGAGAACGTATATTATTGTCAAACGGACAATAGTATGTTTCTCTCCACACATAACCAAAGACTTTGTCATGGCTCTGCTACAGGACCAAGAAAAACATGACTAAGGAAGCAGAGCCATGACACAGACCAAAGTACTTCAAACACTGGTTGTAAACTACAAAACAAAATGAAACTGTCAAAAGTCGCATGTCACCTGCAAAAACACTGCCTGCATTGTATTTTTTTCAGTACTGTCCAAGTTGAATCCATTTATATTCTCTTTAAATGTTAAATTTCTCTACATTCGCAATGCAACACCATACTCATAAAAATAAAAAACAAGCCAGTATCCCAGAGAGCATTTAACTTTCTACATTTACATTTCATTTACATGCATGTATTTGGCAAATGCTTACTGATAAATTGCATTCAAGTCATACATACATATATACACATATATATGCGTGTATCCTGGCACTGAACATTTGGCAATGCAATTCTCTACAGTGAGCTACAGAAGCATGCTGTCTATACCATCTCCACCTGGATTGAATCATTTGTCATTGACAGCTAACACCGGCAAAATGAGTTTCCCAGCAATGGAATAGTCCTAAAATGCTTTGAATAATTTCACATATCACTTGAATAATTTTGACTTTTTATTCTTTTAAGGCTAAGAGCTTTAGGCTAATATACAATTTAGGATCTTTTAGAATTGAAAGAACTGGCCACTATGAATGATATGCATAGTGTATAAGAGAGCTATACAGTAAATATGAAGTACCTTGTCATGCATTTGTATAGAATAAGGACATACATGCTGGTTTATTGCGATCAATGGTATTGAAGTATTGGGTGTCAGTAAATGATTACATGTTCCCATTAATTGCGAAAACTGTTATTGCGGCACATACGATGTGAGTGTTTGAGTGTCTGTGACATCTTTTAAAGCATAATGTGCCTAAAAAGATTGAGTAGTTGTATATGTGGATCTGATACACGCTTATCCGGTGCTTCTCTCTATCAGCCGTTTGTTCTCAAATCACATTTACTGTATATGATCGATCATACACAGTGGCAGCTTTGCCCGTCACAAATATGTGATCATACGGCTGATACGCTTAAATGCAGACACACATTTTCAAAGAAAGAACACCTGCCAAGATGCTACCCAGACTCTACACCAGTTTAATTCACATGTGCCCGATCTAAAACATCTAGCACTCAATCAATAGACAAGAAAGTGCCCGACAGTGACCTACCTTTCCAGCGAGGGACAAAAAAAAAACACAGGACAGAGATGCAGACAAAAACATAAAGGCAATGAGAAAGAAAGAGCGATGAAGGAGACATATTAAACACGGGAAATTACAATGAATTAATTGATATTAATACATGTCCCAATAACAGATTCAGCATTCAATAAAATAACACCACATCCTATAAACTTACACTATTGGCAATACATCATGGCATATAAAAGTGAATTATTAAAGACTGTGATCAAATATTCCTTGATCACATCCCAGTGGAGAATTCTAGCTTTGTGATACTCTGTAAATTTAGGGAAGAAATAGCAGTCACCGGATTATTCATATAAAACAGATAAGAGTATGAGAATTCTTAAGACTGCCATGCAAGGGCAGAAACAGTCATTCAAAACTGAGTTATGATGACTAAGCAAAGCTTTCTGTGGACTTCTACAGGCATACATTCTTTGTGGACTTGGTTATAACTAAAATACGCTCCCTAAAACCAAGAACCTTTAAAGTTGTACAGTATCTTTTTTTTTCTCAGTTTGTGATTTCAGTGTTACAGTGTAGTTACTATGTTTTACCTCCAGGCAAACACAAATGCTTTGTTATAGTAAAGTTGTAAATCTGTGAGCACACAATGAAGAGCAGAAGAGAGAAAGACAATAGATGAATACATGTCAGCTGGGCTACTATACAACAAAAAGAAAGAATTATAATCTCATACACGCAGTGTAATGAGCTTGAAACAGCCATCTACAGTTGCCCCATAAGAGCAGGACAATAGCCCAAAAGCAGAGCAGAGCAGACGACTGTCTGTGCTACTGTCAACGCAAGACAAACAACCCAGCCAAAAGCATTACAACTATAGACTTAAAGAAAGGAACAAAGAGAAAACACAGGAGAGCATAAACAAGGAACAGAAGAAAGCTAGCCCATACAATAAGAGAAGATGCCCCACACCAAGATAATAAAACAGACAGGAAGAGAGTGTGTGAGATTAGAAGTTGTAATGGAGAGCTTGTAATGGAGGACAGCGGGACTGGACAGTGTTATTGATGAATCAGAGTGTGTTAATAAGAGGCAGACTGTGTGGATGAATGAATCACCTAGTAACAATGAAGTGCTCCAACGATCAGCAAATACCGCAATGCATACAAATATCCATTATCAATCGTTTGTTGTCCTCCTGTTGCCTGACAAACACACACACGCACGCACGCACGCACGCACACACACACACACACACACACACAGTAGAGATAACATGTTTCCATTATGTGGAACCACAGTCCATAATTGAATTAAGTTAGTTTAAGGTAAGATATTAGCTGTTATTTTTAACACACTAAATAAGCTAAATAAAGCTCTTATAGTTTGGAGTTAAACAGAAGTTGGTTTTGTTAAATTTACGGCATACCCCATGTACTTGCTTTTTTATTAAAGCAATTTCATATTTGGTATGCAGGTCCTCAACCCAAGCACATGCTCTACACTTTACCACAATGGTAACCCCCAAAAACATTAACATACCAGAAACTCTTTTAAATACAAACATAAAAGAGTATTAAACATGAACAAATATCCCTGTTTCATCATTTTGATTAAAGATGTATAAAATAACATTTTATTGCAACTTTTAATCTCCCTATTCAGCCCCGTGCAAAGCATGATGGGAAGTGGAAATCTTGTTTCTTGTTAATAACGCTACTTTAATACAACTAAATTAATTTATGTTGTGTTAACTTGATTTATTTTAGTAAATTGAACAAGCATCAAATATGATTTTGGTCTACTTGATTGAAACATGTTAATTTAAAATGTAAACATTTAGTTAAGCCAAAGCATTACTGTTTTTAGTCTGTTTAACACAATGCAATTGTGTTTGAACACAAAACCTAATACAATGGTGTTAAAACAAAATTAACTGTTTAAGTAAATTGAACAGTATCGTACAATCATTTTTTTGAGTGGGGTTGTCCCGATTCTCTTAATGAGTAATGGGTGATTTTTGGGCGTAACGTGCAGTGAACCAATCAGAGTCTCATCTCTCATTCCCTTTAAGAGCCAGTTGCGCTCGCGCCATGGCGGATTCACTACTTACATGGCGGAATTTGCAAGAGCAAAGATTGGACGCTTCTCCAGAGAGGAAACGCATCTGCTCGTGCGTGAGGTTAAAGCGCGCGAGCAGATCATCTACATGACAAGCCGGATTTTTATCTTTATGTACACAATAATAATCTTTTACATTGTAATCAATTTATTTTTTATATTTGGCATGTTTGTGTGCTGCTGCGCTTCCCTCTGTGTAATAAGTAAAGTGAAAGCGCGTCATATGTGGACCCACCCAGAGGCGCATTTTCCACTAATGCGCTCTTTTTTTAAACACAAAAAAATATTGCGCCATTGACTTTAGACTTTAGACCAGGTTTGAGTTGGTCTCAGTTCAGTTCCTCAAAATAGCAAGGCGCCAACAATGCACCTGAGCACACCTCTTTTTTAGACTAACGGGCGCACAAATGAGTGCAAATGCATTTGCTATTTAAACAACGCGGCGCAGGACAAGAAAATGAGAACTGCGTCGGGCGGAAACTAGCAAAAACACTTGCGTTGTGCCTTGCGCTGCGTTGCGCCGGGGGTACAATAGGGCCCAATGTCTTAATATCTCATCTGACAGACATTTTAGGCACACCACCACTTATTTAATGATATTGTCATTTAGGGACTGCTCCCTATTACAATGAGGGGGAGGGGTGGAGTTTGCAATTCACAACCTCACCGCTAGATGCCTGTAAAATCTCCACATTGCTCCTTTAAATAAATATTTATGTGTATTTTGTTTACATTTTCTTTATAAAAAAAAAAAGTTCAACGAATCCACACCACAAATAATACGTTGTATCACTTGGGATTACATTTTTTTCACCTGATAAACGAAAAAGTTAAAATGAGTGAATGAGACTATACAATGCCACTTTCAACTTGTATAGAACTGAAAAATGATTTAACATTAGCTTGCTTAATTCAGAAGTTCACTACATGCCACTGATAAGAAAATAAAAAAGAGCGTTGTATTCACAATAAGAGAAAGAAATGTACCTACAGAACCAGACAGCACTTCATAAAGTATGCACTAAGCAGCACTCCCTGTCTTGTGCTCACAGCCAAAACTGTGTTTTTGAAAAGGCAACACTATAAGTGCAGTCTTTGAGCCTCTCCATCAAAAGGTAACAAAAGCACAGAACATGAGCTCTATGCAGCAGACTGAGCTATACATACCACCCCAAACTGACAGAAAACATTTCTTTCTTCACTGCGCCAAATACCGCCAACCGGCACCATTTTTCATAAAGGTAATTACCGCTTGGTGTGAGGTGCTTTGCGGCAGCAGATGCCACGTTACGGGAGTATGGTTTCCATGGCGATTACCATGATTAACTTGGGACACACGTGTCATAAATATCCCACTGTGGTGACATGCACGCAGCTGTGCCCGAAGAACAAATGGGGTCCACTAAAGAAAGTGGCTTTGTGAATGACTGAATAAATGGGTCCAGGTTTTGATGTCACCACAAATATTTGCTCTTTATCATATGAACATTATTCAACACTATACCAAAGTCTAGTCCAGAATCAACCCTGTTAAGAAATATTATATCAAAGGCTTGCCTTTCCTTCTAGATAAGCAGCATAAGCACAAAGGCAAATATTCACAGACACTTATTTGAAATGTGCTTCCGGGAGCCTACTGTTCTATTTTAAAATGACATTTAACATTCCTTCAGGCCATGCCAAGTACTTTGCATTAAAAAATAAAGTTTATTTTTTTGAATTACTCATTTACTGTGATAAAATAGTTCCCATCTTTTAACCAGAAAGCCAGAGGGGTCGTGTATGTGCATGCTGCGATCTTCTGCACAAACTCGGATTCATTTTGCATTTCTCCACTTCATCAATCTCTACGGCTCCCCCTGTTGTGAAGGGCAAAGTTTCATATTTTATAAATCCATCTGTGCATGTTTCCAAAGCAAAAATCAAATAAAGTAGGTTTTTGATTTTAGTTTCCATGTAAACGTCAAATTATCTTTCTCCTCAAAAGTAAATGTATGTAAAATGTAGCTTCTCATAAAGCTGACTTTACTGTACTTGATATAACAAAATGTGATTGTGTAATGCATCATGGGGGATCCATTATTCTGTTTCATTTTCATTCTTCTATGATCTTTTTAAACTGAAGTGTCATCTCAGCTCAATATACAGAGGCAAGCATACCAAACCATTAGTAAGGTATTTTACCTGAAAATTATAAATGATGTGGATTTGACAAAACAAAACTGGCAACAAGTTTGGAGCAGAATTATACACTTTATCTTTATCAGTTTTACTATGCTAATTTGCTTGTTGAGTGGTGATGTGAGGAATACCGTTTTCGGGTGCAAGCATCTATTCATTTCAGGCGAGGCTACAGCCTAAACAGCTGTTTATGAGCACTGTTTACTCATTGCATATTTAAGCGAAACATGTATTAGCTCAAAGTATACACTACAGTTACAGGCTCACGGAATCTCCGACATCAATATTTTAATAAATTATGAAAAATAAATCGCTGACTTTTCTGATAGTTTTACAGCTCGCCATGAGCGTATATTAGCATTTTTGTTGTTTGCCTATAGCATCTTATTGAGCGTTTGAACCCGGAAACAGTATATGACCTTCCATATATGGTGGTGCGTGACATCAGGCTTAACAAGCCCCCATAGTCCATAAATTGACACATGCCGGCTTTATAATCACCAGTGCCAAGATCTACATCTTCATTTGACTGATGTATTCACAAAGGGCAAATGTGTCAGAGGGGTTTATTACAGAAAAATTCTACCCCTAAAAACACACAGATACGGAAGGGAGGTGCAAAAGGGGGAGGCAGGAACAGCTCATTGTAAATGAAGATATGACGTTTTTATGTGCTTGTGAGGGATCGTGGTGTGTGTCAGGTTAGTTGGGTGGTCATAAATTAACAGGTGATGTCAAAAGCACTAGTGAGACATGCCGAGAAATGATCTGAAGGATTATAAAGAAGCCCCGCACAAATTAAACTATCTACACAATATCTACACAAGCTTTTAAGACTGAACGATAAGCCACATTCTGAGACTTACAGACCAAACACAGCGTAACCACACATACACTCCCCATTGAACACATGTACATTCTTAAATACTAATAAGTACATCAAGCTGATAAGTTAAGATTCGGACAGACAGCATCTTCTTGAATAACTAAGTTTATTCGCAATAAGTCACAATTGACATTTTTTATATCTATTTCATACGTTTAACCAAAGCAAACTCCTTTGATGGATAAATGTCACTTGTAAAATTGAAATTATTTGTGTTGTAGCTCTGTGCGTGCAGACTACATGTAGGCCTGCTTATAAATTATTATGTCATCATTCTAAGAGGTTATTTCCCATGTGCATGTGCAATCTTATACAATTTCTTGCTAATGAAACTGGATGGTGTTAGAAAAGTGTGAATAAGCTGAATACACTTGTAACAAAATCTGCAAAGAAAGTGTTTTTGAGGAACTCACCGGGTCTTTTTTCTAACTTTCTCCCTCGGGTGCCACAAAGTCGGACTTTGGAGATGAGTATGAGGATCTGTTTCTGGCAAAGTGACTTGTTGCTCTTGGGGCAGGGCTTGCGTTTGTTGGTGATCTGGCGGTTGGCCTGGGGGTCCTTGACTTCCCTTCGCTGCCGGATCAGCGAGCTGGCGAGGGCAGCCATTTTGCTGTGCCCCGCTCACCCGTGGGGCGCAGAGGGCGTCAGTGGGCCGCCCACCTGTTTGTTCACCCAGGGCCACGGAGAAGAGGAGCAGACTAGGGCAGATGTTAAAAATGAAGCAATGGAAGAATGTGTCACAACTTAATAGGCAGCAAAAGAGGTGTGGTTTAGGGGGTGGGGCATAACACCAGTGAAGCTCGCAACAAACTTTATTTACTTCTTCGGTTATCAAAATAGTCCTGGAACGCAGAATTCCTGGTATTTTGGTTTTGGTCAATAGAAGCTTTCGTTGTTGAGATTTGTTCAATGTTACTGCTGTATTTCAGGTCTCGTTGCACAGCATAGGGACTGGGAAAGTGCAAGTACATGATCCATGGAGCTGTAATGGTATTTTGACAGATAAGTGACAAAGTGCCACCATGCTCTCTCTGTCTGTCTCTTACTCGCGTTTCTGTTACTCTCTTGCAGCCTGTCAGGCAAAAGCCCTGGCCTTTTAACGTTTTTTCCCTCAGCTTTAGTTCTGGATCGACTGCCGATCCTCAGAAATCATGCAGGTTCAGAAAAAAAGCAAACAATGTCCACTCGCTCCATCATACGGTTCCTCAGATCAGAAAGATGAATGACGGAAGATAGAGGGATGCTTAAACAAGCAAACAAAAAAGAGATCCTGAAAAAAGGAGCCTGTGGCTGTGTGGACAGTGCTCCAGATATATGGTGCAACTGTGCCCTGGGAGACCCGAGTTCGAGTCCCGGCTCGGCGTCCTTTCTCGATCCTACTCCTCTCTCTCCTCCCAATCACTTCCTGTCTCTCTCCACTATCCTCTAATTAATAAAAAAATAAAATAAAGATCCTGTGGAGAAAAACAACATTATCCTGACTGAAATTCCATTACCTGATTTGAGGTGTTGCATCCATCACACTGTGACCCCAAAAAGGAAGACAAAATGAGTAAAAGTCATTTGACCCTGGACCTCATGTCTGGGTCAGTAGATGATTTGACGAATGAGATTGGAATTGGAGGCAAGACAAGTTCTCTTCCTTCTCAGCCCTCCTGACATTCCCCTTTGCTCCTTCTCTGCCAGCTCCTGTGAGAGTGTTTGTAAATTCCAGCTGCTTCCATAGATAAAGGTGACATTCATGAACGAGCGAGAGTGCGTAGAGAGAACGAGCAGAGGGGAGCACCAAACCTCCCCTAGTCTCCTGTAAGACAACCGGGCACTGAGCAAGCACTGAGGAACCCGTGAATCCGTGTCCTTCACACCGGCTGATAGGAGATGAAGGAGGTAATGATAAAGGGATGAGATGAGAGAGAGTAAGGAATGTTTAGGTTAATTGATGCAGGCATCTGTCCGGCACAGGCGCTTCAAGGTGTCGATTATCTCCAGTTGCTGGTTTTGCCATGAAGGTCCCGTCTGAAGAACATCCCCAGGTGCCTTTAGGTCAGCCCGGTGTACCTGCGCTCAGCTTTACCCCAATTTTCCAGAATTTTGTTCAGAACGCACACGGATGAAAGTATTCTCACTCCTACAAGCGTGCGTTTCAGTCTCTTCTGTCTCTTCAGCGAGGCACCTCTGATTCCATGCGAGGACGTGTGTGTGTGTGGATGAGAGTGATTGAAAAAGTGTGTGAACGTGTGACTGTGTGTCAGCTCTCCCTCCCTTTCTGTCCCCGCACACATTGAGTTACGGAGCCAACACTGGCAACATGCTTTGCGTTATTTCCTCTTTCTCTCTTTCTATCTCTTTGTAAACCCTCCCCTCACCTATTTTCTGCCCTCCCTCCATCCCTCCCTCTCTGTCCCTCAGATCCCTCCTTCTTTTCTGATCACTCAAAATCCCTCCTTCTCTCTGTGTCCTCACACACACCCCTCTCATTCCTCTATGCCCTCCCCCTCGCCTGCTCTGTGTCTCTCTCTCTCTCTCTCTCTCTCTCTCTCTCTCTCTCTCTCTCTCTCTCTCTCCCTCCCTCTCTCTGGGTGCTGTTGTGGTTGGGAGCGTTAGAAAATTAAACCTGCCTCATGCTGCCTTAAAGCGACAGATAGTGAGAAAAAGAGAGTCAGACAGTGGCGTCCTTATTTACACTCTTTTCCACGGACACAAACATAAACAAACTTCCCACATGAAACAACACACACAGATGTAAGCATACAGTCAAACCATATATGTTACACTGTTATAGACACGAAATTCTACATAAAAAACAGAATATCGCACAGTTCAACTGACAAAACAAAGCCATACTGAAATGCAACATAATTTATTACTATGTTCTTACAATTTTTATTACTATGTTATTACCTATAGAGACTGTTATAATGATTTTTTATTACTTTTTATTTAAGTTTAACTATATATTCCCTACACAGTACAGTACAGTTTCATACTTTGCAAAAAGCTCTTTCTGATTTTGATTCTGATTCTGATATCAAGAAAGGGTCATTTGGATAAACACATTCTGCTTAATCAAGCTTAAAGGTACAGTGCGGGATGTTTTGTATGATCTATTAACAGAAATGCAATATAACATACAAAACTGTGTCTTTAGATGTGTATAAAAACCTTACGTAATGAAAAGTTATGTTTTTATTACCTTAGAATAAACCAGTTGTATCTACATAGGGCCTGTCTACATGGAATTTGTTATGTTGCGCAGCCATGTTTTGTACAGTAAGCTCTAACGGACCAACAGCTCTACAGAGCGCGTTTCGTATATGTTGGTCTTCGTGTGTGTTTTTAGACACAGCTTGCGTCATCACTGAGTTGAAGACGCACAAAGTAGTAAGTCGTAGTACGGAGAGAAGGAGTAGTCGTCGTCTAGCTGAAGCAATTGATTGTTCTGTCTTAGAAGTTTTGATAAAATGGAGGACCATGCATATTGTGCACAAGCGCCGACAGAGCGTGATTCTCCGTCGTCAAAGAAGCGCAAACGTGATGCTGCCAGACGAATTAGAGACAAACGGCGGCAGAAATCCAGGATAAACATCGGTGTATCTATTACCAGATGGAAGGCACTGTTGAAAGACAAATGTTTTCAAGGCGACGCCGAAGTTGCCTGTTTTCTGCTAGACTGGTAAGATAATTCAACATTTTCAATGTTTCCACTTTTTCAATGTTTACCAAACAACTGTTTTGTTGAAACGGTAACGTTAGCATTTTATACAAATGGCCATATAACCTCCGAATAATAATGTTTTTCCGTCCCTGCGGTACGTACTCCGGTTGTTCCTGACTTTACAAAGGGGGAGTCAAACGTCTACTAACTTACACAACTGCCTATGTCGCTGTCAGATCAAACGCTTTGAACAGTGTTGCTATTTACGATTACCTAACTTTAGTTACTTCACTACTCTCAGCGTGTACTAGATAGCACGCAAGAAATATATCTAATTATAGAATTGTAACAGTAACTTTCGCAATAGAATACGTTAAATGATTAATTACGTTAATATATTGCCTTACCTGCTTGTATCACTGCTATCCGCTGTCTCAGTAGACGACATCTTTTTTTACTGTTGCGGCCACCGTCATAATTCGAAAGGGAGGGGTGGGCAAATGACTCAGAGATTCATTGCAAAACTATAATACAATGCTAGTGGCCGCTGATTTTCAAGAACTGCGCCTTTAAAGGTTCATAGTTACCTGTAATACAAAATATGTTTCATACATTTATTTTCATCCCTCTATCCCCACTTATCCCATTCTTCTATATCTTTCAGCTCTAAATCCATCACATTTACTCTGAAATATTCATGTCAAAACCAAAATTCATTCATCTAAGACTGGAAACTGAGGAAATTGACTTGCGTCAGCAGCATTTTACCCAGTTTTAAGGAGAAGAATGTTCCAAAATCCCCCTTCAAAGCACATGCAGTGAATACAAATTTAAATATCTTTTTCTTCTTCTCTGCCTTAGTTCAGTGTGTAAACATTTAGCCGGCTGAGCAGCAGCAGTGTGCATACAGGTTGAATAGGGCTCTGATCTCCTCACCAGCAGCTTAATTCAAATGAGTCTTATAATAAGGTTTTATAACCCACAGCAAGTTTGAATTAGTCATGGCTGGTGACGCCTATTTGTCTGTTGATCAGCCGCCAGCGCTTATTGGTGCTGTAGACGCTTCGTTTCATTCAAAGGCAACCTGCTAGACTGACTAGTCTAAAATCATCTGGGAAATAATAAAGACACACAGACTAGGAAATGACCACATGCAGAAACTCATTCAACACGCAATCGCGCTGGGCGAAGCGAATCGGGCAGCGCGATTGCCACAAACTATTCGAGTCTTTGCATTGACTTTGTATGTTATTTACTTGTGCAAATTGCTTAATTCGCTTTTGGTGTGAACAAAAAATGTGTGTGTTTTTGCAATTTTTACTATGACTTTTTATAGCGGCCAATTTTCAAACATTAGTTAGTTGTGTAATGTTGCTGTTAGAGCATAAACAATATCTGCTAATGATAAATGATAAAGCCCAAAGTTCAATGCCAAGCGAGATATTGTCTTTAACAGAATTTGCTACAGAGGACTACAGAGAACAGCTGGAATCGGACTACAGCCCTATACTTCTCGGGTAAATGATGTCACTATTCCCAGTTTTTGAAAAACCTCCGCCCAAAGGAATACGCCAAAAAAGGGGCGAGGCCTTCCTTAGAGAAGAGGAAGAGTAGTGTGGAGTAGTGTTTGGTTATCAGAGATTGTAAACATTTGACTGAGCTCCGCAATGAATTACTTTTACTTTCATCACAGTCCTACAGCTGGTAATAAGAATTCAGCTACACACATTCTAAGATAACCGACGGTCAAATAACAGCTTCCATGACTTTAACATCGGCTGTGAAAGCTGTTCTGTGTAATACACTGATATTATGTGTGTGTGTTCATGGTTTTATATCCCGGTGGGGACCTAAACCTGAACGCACACCAACACATGGGGACTCGTGTCACCGTGGGGACCAAAATTGAGGTCCCCAGGGGCAAAAAAGCTAATAAATTGTACAGAACAATATTTTTTAAAAATCTAAAAATGCAAAACGTTTTCTATGATCTTTAGGTTTAGGGGTAGGGTTAGGGATAGGGGATAAAAATATACAGTTTGTACAGTATAAAAAACATTACGCCTATGGACTGTCCCCACGGAGATAATAAACCAGACATGTGTGTGTGTGTGTGTGTTTTGTTTGTGTTGGTGTGTGTGTGTGTGTTGTGTGTGTGATGTTGTGTGTGTGTGTGTGTGTGTGTGTGTGTGTGTGTGTGTGTGTGTGTGTGTGTGTGTGTGTGTGTGTGTGTGTGTGTGTGTGTGTGTGTGTGCGCGCATACCTCTAAAACACTTCTATGAAACATCCTTTGAAGTCCTGCTTGCAAATGTCTCCTAGTCAATCTGCATGTTTCATTATCCAACTTAGGTCCAATATAAAAAGGCAAAACTAGTAATACGTTTTGCCCATTGACGGTCCAGTGTCATTTCCCTCCCCATAGTAGGAAAAATATTGCGATCTCTAACAAAGATTGACGTTTGCACATGCACTAGCAGACCTCTGTTACACTTCGATCGATCCGCATGTGTTTAACTGATGAAGTGAAGTTGACGCCATTGTTACTGTTTATTGCTAAAAGCCAAAGCTTATGAATACACATGCACTGAGAGGGGGACCGACCAATCACAACAGCCTGAGAAGCGTAAACTCGCTGATATGGGAAGGAGGGATTTTATATAGACCGGAAGAAATCCAGTCGTTTTTGTTAGAAGAGGGACTGCGGTGAACAATAGATTTAAAATATGTGAAATATAAAGCATTTTTTGAAACTAGAAACATGAACATCCATTGTTAAACACCCAAAAGACATAATCAAAGCTTTAAAAACAGCAAAAGAATGGCTCCTTTAATATTCTCAATGGTCTTTTCATAATATTCTCCAAAAGAAATAGCTTTTCCTGTATGTTTTGATTGAAGAACGTTTTTTTTTCATTATATAATGATTTGTAGACTTACAAAAGTTATACACTGTAATAACCATTTCTTTTTTACTTTTTTGCCTTTATTTTAGACAGTGCATTGATAGTGAGAACAGGAAGCGAAGTGGGAGAGAGATGGTGGTGGAGCCGGGACATGAACTTGGGTCGCTCGGAGTGCAGTTGCCCAACTTGCCCAACATGTCTGGAGCACTGTCCATGAGGCCACAGGCTACAACAACCATATTGTATTTTAATTATGATTCTTAATTCTAACCCAGTGTTTCTCAATTCCAGTCCTCGCAAATGTTTAAGATACAATTCATATTATATATTTTATATATATAATATTTTAAAGCATCTCATATTATATATTTTTGATGTGATATATGTTGATCGGTTTTAAAGTCTACAGTGTACTATACACTTTATTATAAATAGTATTTCTGTCTGTGTTTAATGTGAAGCATTATGAAAAAAGGCATTTGCAACATTGTGAGAATATCTACGTCTTAATAATGTGAAAATGGCATTTTCTCTGAAGGTTAGGTTAAGAAAACTGGAAATATAATTAGCTCAATATAAAAACAACCAATAGGGTCAAAGGAAAGTCTTTGTAGCGATAGGAATACCAATATCTATGGGTGTATACAGTGAGGGAAATAAGTATTTGATCCCCTGCTGATTTTGTAAGTTTGCCTACTTACAAACAAATGAAGGGTCTATAATTTTTATGGTGGGTTTATTTTAACTGATAGACACAGAATATTTAAAAAAATCAGGGGAAAAAAATGTTATATAAAGGTTATAAATTGATTTGCATTTCAGTCAGTGAAATAAGTATTTGATCCCCAAGCAAAACATAACTTTGTACTTTGTGGAGAAACCCTTGTTGGCAAGCACAGAGGTCAGACATTTCTGATAGTTGGTCACCAGGTTTGCACATGTGTCCGGATACATTTAGTCCACTCCTCTGTCAATCTTTAAGGTTTCTTGGCTGTCGCTCAGCAAATTGGAGTTTTAGCCTCCTTCACAGAGGTTCTATAGGACTAGGGTCTAGAGACTGGCTAGGACATTTAATGTGCTTCTCCTTAAGCCACTATTTGGTTGTCTTGGCAATATGTTTTGCGTCTTTGTCATGTTAAAGGCTCATCCATGACCCATCTTCAGTGACCTAGTTAAGGGGAGGAGGTTCTCGTCCAAGATTTTACGGTACATGGGCCCGTCCCTCAGCCCCTCAATGCGGTGAAGTCATCCTGTATACCTGTAGCAGAGAAAAAGCCCTAAAGCAGAATGTTTCCAACACTGTGCTTCTCTGTAGACATGATGTTCTTGGGCTCATAGTCAGCATTTCTCTCCCTCCAAACACAGGAGTCCATTTTGGTCTCACAGCAGTGCCAGCACTTTCGCCAAAGCCTTTTCTGAATCATTTTTATGTTCATTGTCAAACTTAAGACGAGCCAGGCGGGCCTTCTTGGGCAGGAGGACCTTGCGGGTGCTTCAGGATTTCAGTCTACTGTGGCATAGCGTGTTACCAATGTGTTACCAATGTTTTGCTTGCTAACTGTGTTCCCAACTGTCTTGAAATCATTAACAGGCTTCTTCCGTGTAGTTCTGGGCTGATCTTTAACATTTCTCATGATCATCTTTACCCCATTGGGGAAATATTGCAGGGAGCTCCAGAACAAGGGCATTTGATAGTTATTTTGTATATCTTCTATTTCCAAATAATCACACCAACAGTTGTCTCCTTCTCACCAAGCTTCTGTCTGTAGCCTATTCAAGGTTTGTGCAGGTCTCCAATCTTGTCGCTGACATCCTTTAAAACCTATTTGGTCTGGACCATGGTGTTGGAGAGGTTGAACTGGAAGATACAGATTCTGTTGGCAGGCATCTTTTATATACATAACAAGCTGATTTAGGAGTACTTTCTTAAAGTGACAGGACTAATCTGTGGTCCATATAGGCACATAACCAATCTGTGGAGCCAGAATTCTTGCTAGTTGGTAGGGGATCAAATACTTATTTCACTGACTGAAATGCAAATCAATTTATAACCTTTATATAACATTTTTTTCCCCTGATTTTTTTTAATATTCTGTGTCTATCAGTTAAAATAAACCCACCATAAAAATTATAGACCCTTCATTTGTTTGTAAGTAGGCAAACTTACAAAATCAGCAGGGGATCAAATACTTATTTCCCTCACTGTATATGTCGTCGCCTTAGAATTATAAGTTTCTATTTGACATTTTGGTCAAAATCGAGTTATTCACATATTCTGATTCTGTTAATTTATTTACATTATCTTTGTTTTTAAATGTGTACATTTTGGGACTTTTGAGAAAAAGTTTCTATCTACAAATTTTAATAATAATTTGGTTTTATAAGGTTCTGTATGTGTGCCAATCTGCACTTTGAGGACCAATCAGGATCAGCTTTCTTTGTCATGTGGCCGGGCTCCTCAGTGATAGGGGGATTTATCTGAGGACAGTGCAATGCAAAACAATGTTTAAAAGAAACCTCAAGGTTTACTGTTTTATTAATACTCTTGTCAAGGAGAACAGCTCAAACTACAATATATATATATATATATATATGTGTGTGTGTGTGTGTGTGTGTGTGTGTGTGTGTGTGTGTGTGTGTGTGTGTGTATATATAGACTGACAAAGCACAGGAACTCACCAAACAGTTACACACAATGAACCAGCACAAGACAGACGACACAGGGGCATTAAATAAGGGGACAAATCAAGAGGGAACAGGTGTGGGGCATGAAATCATTACAAGCAATAATGAGGCAACGAAAGGGCGGGAACAGAAATGAGACCGAAGAGGGAGAGAGTATGGAAGGCCAACAGGGCCAAAACTCTCCCTCCACATAAAACATGGGGTTCTGTCATGGCTCTGCCTCTTCTCGACATGTCTTTCTTGGTCTTGTGGCAGAACCATGACATGATGTAAGTAGTATGGCATGGCACATTATCAGAGCTTACAATCTCCCACCTCCAGCCCCAGCTCCATTCCATTTTAATAATTATATTATATAAAGATATTTACTGTATACTTGTTTTTGTTTATCCTATACAAAAGTTTAGGTTTTATTTTAGTGTAGGTAGAGTATTATGTGCAGGTAACCTGAAAATAGCTTGAATCATTTAAAAATGTTTAAAAAAAACTGATTTAAGTTGGATAAGTTGGTACACAATTTCAAACTTTACAAGACATTGTCAACGTGTTTTTTTACAGTGCCAGTTCGTGGCAACCACAGCTGCCAGTTTTTACTGTAGATTAAACAAGATGTTTTATTTATTTATTTTATTACAGCTTAATTACTATGTACACAGCTGCCTACTTTGCACCCCCCTCTCCCCCCCCCACCCC
>NC_079890.1:10988306-11119985 GCF_024868665.1 Triplophysa rosa | reverse complement strand
CCTCTCTCTCTCTCTCTCTCTCTCTCTCTCTCTCTCTCTCTCTCTTTATGTCAGACACACTCAACAGTCATCTGCAACTTTTGTAAAGACTAGAGCAGATTTAAGGGTTGAAAGATCTACTTTAGACACATACTGTGTCTGTCAGGGAGATTAAGGAGTGAACACTTCTCTGGGAAATCTCTTCAGAACATGCCAAATACTGCATAATGCCAACATGCCATTTCATTTCAGTTTCATGCAGTTTCATTGCCATTGTGCCTGGGGATAGGATTCTCTGATAAAGACCTTATAAGTGTGACCTCAGCTCAGGGACACTATCAAAACCACACACATACAGTACTGTACACAGAGTCATCCACACACACTGACAAGAGATATTTAACAAAGATATTTATTTTAGGAAAGTATAAAAACATTTCTGTCTGCACTTACAGTACAAATCCATTCCAAGCATCACCAGGCTCATCTGTGTGGCAAAAGCATCAGATGTAATCTGCTCCTGTGGGACTTGGATTGGGAAACAGAAAAGAACAGAAGAATAGAATGGGAAAGAATGGAAGAAAATGTCAAAAGAGGAAGAGAGTGCTGCAATGGAGTAATCAGCATAATATTTCATCTGTACACAACCATAAGAGTATAAAGAGAGTGTGAGAGAAATGATGGGGAGATAAACTGAGGGAAAAAAATAATGTATAAAAGTAATGCCAAAAGGATGCAGATCAACTTATTAAAGGGACAGTTCACCCAAAAATCCAAATTCTGTCATCATTTGCTCGTCCCCCAGGAGTTCCAATCTGTATACATTTCTTTGTTCTAGTACAGGAGTCTTCAACTAAAATTGCTTGAGGTCCAGTAAACGAACCCTCCTTACCTGCCGAGGTCCGGACAATTAAATACCTAAAAATATGAATAGATGTTTTTTTTATATCTATACGATGGCATAACGATGTCTGACAACAATATAATGAAGGAACATGTGCAAAATGCCCTAATCTCCAAACCTGCACTGAACATACATTCATTTCAACATGAACAACTTTAAAGTGTTGTTTTCTGCTGAACTGAGATTAACAAATAGCAGCATCAAGTTGTGACTGGTCATCCTCTGATAACATTTCAGCTCTTCTTGTGGCTGTTGCAGCTGAAAGGGGGGTTTGTTTAATACTTTCTTTTAGTTCATGTCTTTATTTTCCTTCTAAAAGTGTTTCACAGAAGCTTCCATGCACTCTTTTACTTTTTTCCCATCAGTAAAGGGCTTTTTATGTTTTCCTAAGATCCACTGTATTCTTAGTGAACATTCATATGCTGGTTGTTGGGCGGTAAGTGAGTGAGGGAGGACCCGTGTAGATCGCTCCTACTGGGCTTTGAGCTAATATATTTCCCGTGTCCTTACCTCGGACTGCTGTGGGTAAGTTTCTTCAAAGTGTCCACGTCTAATTTCATAATGCTGTTTAAGGTTTCCAATTTTGACAACCGCAACAGACTCTGAGCAAATGAGACAAACCGGTCTCGTGCATGTCGATGCAGGAAGAATAAATGCAAATTTCTCGACCCATTCATCTCGAAAAACATGGTTTTCGGCGTCAACTTTTCTAACTTTTGAAAAGGACATTGTTTTTCAGTCACTGACTGTTACATCTGTCTGCGCGCTGTGCAGCGAGTCTGTCTCAACTCTCTTCACTCAACGGCGTCTGAACTAGCAAGTAGCAATAGTGCGCATATGTTAACTGTCCGTGGCGCCGTAGGACCCAAACTGCTACTGAGCAGACCTTGATGTGCCTGGTATAAATTTGATTGCATTAGAAAATAATGTTAGGCGTTCATTTTTTTTATTATGTCAAAAGTCTTTGAGGTCCGGACGGACGCATCTCGCGGTCTGCTAGTTAGTGACCCCTGTTCTAGTAGAAAAAATGTCAATGTTAGTCAAAAGTCCCCCAGAACTGTTTGCTTATACATTCTTCAAAATATTTACAAAGCAATTTTTCCTGCTATGTTAGTCAATGGGGTCCAAGAACTGTTTGGTTACAAGCATTCTTCCAAATATCTTTCTCTGTGTTCAGAAAAACAAAGAAATGTATACAGATTCGAGGGTGAGTAAATGAAGACAGAATTTTTATTTTTTTGGTGAACCGTCAGCAAACGTCCTCTGCATTACTTAAGTTTTGTTTCAGACCTAGATTTAAAAAACTGCTTGCAATTTCAGTTAAACATTAAACAAACACCCTCATATATACTGTACCTGTACATACCCATAGTGTTCACTGTGATGTATTCACAGCT
Source organism: Triplophysa rosa (assembly GCF_024868665.1). NCBI lineage: Eukaryota > Metazoa > Chordata > Actinopteri > Cypriniformes > Nemacheilidae > Triplophysa > Triplophysa rosa. Next base: position 11,117,705 of record NC_079890.1, on the reverse strand, counting down.
ACATTAATACATGTGCTCAAATGTTATTTCAATATTACATAGGAATTGTGGAAAACTGTAAATGAAGATTTAACTCTTTGAGGACACACATGCACACACGTACACACACACATAGAGTTATGAGGAAGGAGCTCTGGTGAGTTACTTTTTATATCCAGTAAGTAAACACACGTAAGGCAAAATGAAAGTGTTCTTACAAAAGCAGTGAGCATAACATAACACTGGTTGCTGCTTTCTCATTTCATAGCTTGTTCAGGAAACAGAGCTATTGCATTATGGCTTTGTTTAAATTGCACACCAATTCATTTTTCTTCAAATGTGATCACACTGTAATTTTGAAAGACATCAAAATCTGAATTGTTTGTTCAGACAGTATAATCGATATTCAGAAAACCTACATTGGTTGCCATAGTAAAGACTAACTGTACTGTATGAGTCAGCACAATACCAAGGCACTTTATTCTAAAGCAGCTGTCATAAAAAGTCCGAAGACAGATCTAGACAATATTGGGCACTTTGTATTATGTCATGAATGACAAAAAACTACTTGAAATCTGATTGATTGTTGAGACTAAGACACATAAAAAAATCTAATTTTTAAACCCTGATGGATATGATTTGGGGGAAGTCGATTTAACTTTTTTTGTTGCTGAAACAAATTTAAGGTGGATACACAATTTTTTTGCAGCTTGTCTGAACAAAGTTTAAGTGTGTAACATCAAATCACAGCTGAAAAATGTTAAAATAACCTAGGTCACAACATCATGTAAATTTTAAATGTACAGTGTATGCAGTATAAGATAGAAGGAGCACAAGTACTCTGCACATACACAATGTATTACTAGTGTCAGTGGTTCTAATGACATCCTTCAATTTCATCGATTCAATTACAGTCAAGAGTGCAAGTTTACTTTCTAGTAAAGTTATCTCAGATGGTGCTGAGGCTTCTGTTTCTCTCTCATTGTTTCACATTACATAACACTGAATTCACCGAACAAAAACGAAAACTGCATTAAGGATTCAAAAGGATGTGCTAGTCCTCAATTCAGTTCATTTCCTCACTGATGTCTCAACGCACGCACACACACATGAGGAGACTCTGCGCTCCAGAGGAACACCCGGTCTCAAAGTGCCACAGGCACGCTGGAGGTGATCTGCATATGTGATTGTGCAGCATGTTAAGGGATGGGGTGCAAATGTTCACACATGTGTTTGTGGGTGTGAATTAATAAGTGCATTTTATGAAGTTGTAACATAAAATGTACAGTATTTGTGTTTGTGTGCATGAGCATCTCCAGTGTGTTCTCGCATCTCTGTGGGATGCATGTCATGCATGTATTACTGTAGCACTTTACTGGAAGAGGTTGCATGTGCGCTGCCACATTTTTGGATCCTCTTGGATTTTAGCTCTCTGCGTGCTATAGCAGAGAATGTTCATAATTTTCTCACTGCTTGTTATATAATCAATTATAATGTTAACATATTCACATGGATGCATGGTATTCACTCTGCTCAAAACCCTGCCGCACCACAGAGCACCACACACATAAATACATGTAATTTGTCAGAATCATATTTTTTTGAGAAATAAACTTCATAGATACAGTGTCATGACTCTGCCTCATCATGTCATGTCTATTCTTGGTCTTGTGGCAGAGTCATGACAAAGCCTTAGGTTTAGTGTGAGAAAGACATGGCATTGTTTACTATTGACATGCCATGTGCTTTCTCGTGTCTCGTCTTTGGCCCCGCCCCTCTCGTTCCCTGTATAGCTTTCCTGCTGTGTCTCATTACCCACACCTGTCCCTCTTCAATTATCCTTTGTTTGTTTCCCTTTAAAATGCCTGTGTGTCTTCTGTCCTGTGCTAGTTCATTTTGTGCTTACCTGTTTGCCTTGTACCTCGTGCATGTTTGCTGTTTGGCCTAGTCTCTTGCCTTGTTCCTGTTCGTGTTCCTGCTCCCGTCAAGTGTGTGAAGTCTTTGTTTATATTATTCTTATTATTATTTGGACCTTGTTTGTCTTTCCCCCTCGTGGGAAGTTTTTTTTTTATTGTATTTTGCCTTTGTTTAGTTTTTCCCCACCGTGGGTGTTTTATTTTGTGATTAAATAAATCCCTGTGTTAACCCCTTCACCTCTGGCTGCCTGTGCTTGGGTTCTTCCATCCGAATCCGTGACAGAATGAACCAGCCAAATCAGGACCCAGCAGACAGAGGGATCGGTGTGGGGTGGTTGATGCCACCGGGTTCCCCTCCAGGGTCGAGGCCGCCGGACTTCCCTCCAGGGTCGAGGCCGCTGGGTTTCCATCCAGGGTCGAGGCTGCCGGGCTCCCCTCCAGGTTCAAGGCCGTTGGACTACCCTCCAGGGTTGAGGCCACCGGTGTCCTGTCCCGCCACAGATCCCTGCCGGCATCCCAGCTGGTACCCAGGCCTGTCGAGTCGACACCCTGTCTATGTGTTGTTCCTGTCCCGCCGGCAATCCAGCCGGTGTCCTTGTTTGCTGCCCAGCTGCCAGAGAGCGCTGCCCAGCCATCGGAGAACGCTGCCCAGCTGCCAGAGAGCGCTGCCCAGCCACCGACTTCCCGCCCTGTCTCGTCGACATCCAGGCCTGCCCAGCTGGTGATAGCCGGCCTTCCAGTCCATGTGTCAGCCGGCAATCCAGTCCGTGGGTCAGCCGGCAATCCTGTCCGTGTGTCAGCCGGCAATCCTGTCCGTGTCCGCCGGCATCCAGCCCATGTGTGTGGACTATTGCTTTGCCTTGTGTGGACTTTATTTTGAACTTTACCCGTTGTGCTTCCTGTATTTTTAGTCATGTTAGTAGTGTTCGTGTGATTGTTATTATTTGTCTTGTCTTGTTTGTGCCTTAGGGAGCGTCAGGATGCCGCTCCTTAAGGAGGGGCTTCTGTCATGGTTCTGCCTCTCTTGTCATGTTTTTCTTGGTCTTGTGGCAGAGAGCCATGGCAGAACCCCATGTTTCATGTGGAGGGAGAGTTTTGGCCCTGTTGGCCTTCCATTCACTCTCCGGTCCTGTCTCTGTTCCCGCCCTTTCGTTGCCTCATTATTGATCGTTAATTAGTTCATGCCCCACACCTGTTCCCTCTTGATTTGTTCCCTTTATAAGGTCCCTGTGTTTTCTGTCCTGTGCTGGTTCATTGTCATTTGTCTGGTGAGTTCCTGTTCCGTGTTTAGTCCTTGTTAAATATTATCTCCAGTCTGGTCAGTGTATTTAGTTTCAGTCCTGTCATGTGGTGTTTTCCCCTTGTTTTATTATGTTACCCCCTCGTGGGTTTTTGTTTTGAATTATTTATTAAATGTCTTGTTAACCCCCTACCCGCTGTCTGCACCTGGGTCCTCTGTTCTTTGTCATTGTGTCTCACCTACGTCCGTGACATACAGTATATTGATCTGCTTGGGAATAACAAAAAAAATGTGTTAATCAATTCAACCACATTAATAGCAGACAGAGAACAACAATAATGGACTTACCAACATGATATATAGAGCCTATTGATAAAATAACGCTTATTGTTAATAACGTGAAAATAAATAAAAATTGGTCCAACTTGCATCAGCAGTAGACTTTGAACTTGAGCTAGCGCATACAGAATGTACGTGTCCGGTGTGCGATACCAGCTGTTCTAGACGGGTGCATTGTGTCACGTGTGCGACCCTCTTTACAGTATATTTGAAGAGTTTGTTTCCAAAATGAGATAAATCCCAAAATCATGTTTTTTATTATGTTATCATGTTTTTATTGTGTTTTATTGTGTTAGTTAGCTGTATTTTTTTAGTTATTATGGCTTAAATCAAAACAAACCAACTGCAGTTTGGTTGGAATGCACAATAAAAAAAACATGAGTTTTGAAAATTTGAATCTCATTCCAAAATCTCATTTTGGAATTAAACTCTTCATTTGAAGGCTAATAATATTATCAAGCACATACCTTTTGTTATTTAAATTCTTGAACGGGTCGGGATGCTTTGCCAAGGTCTTGGTCTGCATGTTTAAAACATATTTTACAGGCAGATTGTATAGTGCCGCATCGCGCCTCTTATCTCAGCGATCTTCTGTGTTTAGTTTCAAAGTAAGGTTAGTAAATGGCATACAACACTGAGTGCATACAGACCTAACTCTTAAAGATTGTGCTCTATCAGCACCTGGCTGTGCGTCAACTCCTTGAGTGCTAATGCCTGAGATCACAATTAGGAACCCGAAATGGGCTTCAAATTTTTCATAAACTAAACAAATAATATACATTTTGGAATTAATATAACATTTGACTGCATGTGCTTGGCACATTGATTTCCTTTCAGTGTGCCAATAGTGGCAAGCGTAGCTTAGGTTGCCAACCCCCGAGACATACATGCCAGTCAGGCCACCACAGATCGGTAGTATGGAAGTAGTTGTTTAGCAGACCATTTTTATTGATGGAATAATTCCTCTGCATTTAAATAGCTCAAAGGCACATTAACAGTTTATGGCAGGTGTTCCCAAACTTTATCATTCTAGGATCTATATAGACAGGACCAACCTAAATATTTTTTTGTATATATTGTAAATATTTCCTCATATTTACAAGTATGAGGAAATATTTACAATATATACAAAAAAATATTCCAATATATACAATTATTCTCTTTAAAAAGCTTAATTGCAACACCAACCTTATGTTAAGATATCGAAACAATTGTCAAATTAAGTGTTTTTTGTGAGTCATTTACAGTTGAGTAACTTTGTGCAGCCTACCTTATCCTGATCCAGTTTAAAATTCTGCTAGTTTATGGAATGGTTGAATAAGACTCGTTTAAACAATTTATCCACCCTTCCTTGCATTTTAGGGGTAGACTTAATATTTAACACCTGCAAGACAAGTTGCAGAGTTTTTCTACTCGAACTACTAGATCACAGGAAACATCTCACAACAATGCGGCTATTGTAATTTCAAGGACTGTAACAATTTCTAAAATAAAGGTCATAAGTCCATCTGCAGAAACAGCAGGGGAATATCCCTTCCAGCAGTTTTCTGGTAAAGTCATTGCCAAGGTGATGCTGCAAAGGATAGTAGACAACATCAACATCACAGAGGAACTGTGCAAGAGTCACAATGTGGCTTCAGGAAAAACAGTACAGTCAACATGATCTTCACAACACGACAACTCCAGAGGTCAAATCTGAGCGAAGATTATCTGTACACTGGAATATATGCTAAACTACATGGGGATAAAGGGCGCAAACCCACTGTAGACCATTAACACTGAAGACATTTCAACACAGAAAATGACATAGGCAAGAGAAAGTTATTGCTTGTAGAATTGATGGAACAAATATATAAGACGCATTGCTGGACCTGATAACTCTGCAATGATAGCATTTTTATTTTTAAGGGGTTATAAGAAAAAAATACAGATGATTCAGGAGTACAACATCTGCATGCACTAACCAAAGCTATGCTTACAACACAAGTATACTGTAAAAAACTTAATTATACATATTTTTCATGTATTTTTAAAAATACGGTCAAAAACCTAAAATTACATAAAAACACTGCAAATTTACAAGTAAAACGATGAAAACATGTCGTTTTACAGGGAAAACTGTTGCTTTAACGTTTCTTTTTTTTACTGGATTTTTTTACAGTGTAATCAAATATGTACACTGTAAAAAAGAAATTTTTCAGAATGTTTCTGTTTTTTTTTTACAGATTTTCAACGCATAATGTCAAGACTGTAATTTTACAGGTTTTTTGTACAGATTTTTCATGTATTTTTTTAATATTGTCAAAAAATGTAAAATTACAGGAAAAAATAGCAAATTTACAAGAAAAAATGTGCTCCAGCTGCTTTTATTAAAGTATTTTTTTACAGTTTATTTCTGTAAAAATTACAGAAATAAATACAACACAAATGGGGAAAACATGTTATTTTGCTGGCGGAAAAAGCTGTTATTTTACGGTTCATTTCTGGTGCTCCAGCTGCCAGAAAATTCCTGCTTTTTTTTAGTGTACATCTGTAAAAAACAAATTAGACTCAATTGATACCAAAAAAATATATATGACAGTGTATGATGGTTGGACATGACTACCGTAGGCAAATACGTAATTTTATGTTTGATTGTGTCTGTCCTGCAGCTATAGTTATTAGTTGGCAGATAGCTGGTTGGCTACGTAACATTTGAATCTCTGCTCACCCCCACAATCCCACTGATAAGAGTCATTGTGCAAGGTTGATATGATAGCTGTGGAGGGGTGGGGGTGGTATTATGTCTCTCTGAGAGGTACATCACTCAATCCAGCCCTCACCCGTGGGGGGACACAGAGGTCCATTGAGAGCAGCGTCCTCTCTCAATGTCCAGCTGTGTGTGTGTTTGTGTATTTTAAAGAGATAACTCCAGCTGTTTAATAGATTAATACAGTGCCCATCTGTTGAGCTGACAATCAAAAGAACACTCTTGAGTTTAGTGTAAAGGCTAAACAGGGTTCAGTAAATACACATGAGCAGAAGATATATGTGATGACAGGAAGGAGAGGATAGACAGTGGCGATTCAATTGGACAGTGGCATTTTTGAAATGGTCTCTTAATTTTTTCCGCCGCTTTATATGATACACAGGACCCAAGAGCCATCAAATCTTTAAATCTCCAGTCATAAAGTCTCTATGTAGTAAGAGCATGTTTTGTGCACACCACATAGTGTTTGCTGCACAAACGTGTACACAAACACATGGCTGCATGCGATCAGCACTGAGGGTTCAGATGGGGTTTCTCTCTCTCTCATCTGTTTGTGTACACGATTTGTGCCACTAGTTTGGATGGGTGTGCAGTCGGTCTGTGAATTACTTTTAAATACTTTTTCCCTGTAGCTCAAAGCGCTTATGAAAGTTCTTGCTTTTGTGAGGCTCGATAACATGAACGGGGGGAAAGAGAGAGAGAGAGATACAGTAGAAAAGATAGAGAGAGAGATTGTTTTTTCTCACTGTTCGCTTTGAGCGTTTTTCATACACTGCCAAGTTTGCAGCCTCGGTAAGAGCCGTTTAAAATTTTGATTTATTTCTTTATTTTTAATTGAAGTGTTCGAGAGCATTAGATAAATGCTTAATTTGGTCAGAGGATTAACAGGCAGACGCACTTTTTTTGTATGATTAAAAAGGTCTGATCTTATATTAACATTTTCTAACCAGAAGATGAAAGGATCAGGATGGAGGAGTGCGGAAATAAATAGATTATACGGAGTGAGACAGAAATGACGGGGAGGGAGTCAGGAGAGATGGATGACAAAAAATTCAATAAAAACGGAGAACACGGTGACCTCAGGATAACCTGAGTTCAACTTGAACAAGCTAATGTGTGTGTGTGTGTGTGTGTGTGTGTGTGTGTGTGTGTGTGTGTGTGTGTGTGTGTGTGTGTGCATGTGCGTGTGTGTGGGAAGGGTAAACCCTACGGTATGGGGACAAAATGTCCCCACAAAGATGACATCTTTTTGTCCCCATGAGGAAACAAGCTTATAAATCATACAGAATTAACTTGTGAAAATCTAAAAGAGCAGACAGTTGTGTGTGATTGTTAGGGTTAGGGAATATGATATACAGTTTGTACAGTATAAAAACCATTGCGTTTATGGAATGTCCCCATAAAACATGGAAACCCAACATGTGTATGCGTGCATGCTTGTGTGTGTGTAGATTTTAAGTCACAGTTGACCAAAAGTTTCTTGCAGTCCAATGCTGTAACAGGGGTTCTAAAGAAGGTCAAGCCTCATAAAAGTACATCCTCAGGGAGTTGACCATCCAATTATCATGATTTGGATTAAAGGCTTAGCAGAAGTGTTATTCAGGCACTTTCCAAAATCTATCTAAGGTCTGATAATGTAATTGCATCTTCTAGTCCACGGAGGAGCAAATCATGTCTTGTTAATGCCTAAAAAAACAGCCAACTCAGCCAAACCCCCATTCTGAATGCAATGTGTGAGTTTGGGTATATTTGTGATTTTACTTTTCAAATTTTTGAAAATATCAAAAACTACTTGGTGATGGCATTAAAGGGATGGTTCACCCAAAAATGGAAAATCTGTCATCATTTAGTCACCCTCTTGTCATTTCAAACCGGTATGACTTACTTTCTTCTGCAGAACACAAAATAAGATATTTTGAAGAATGTTGGTGACTGAACAACGGCATTGATTTTTATTGGTTTTGTGTCCCTACAATGCAAGTCAATTAGTAGCACCATTGTACGTACCAATGTCCTCACCAGGTTAGTAAAAAGTCTAAACCATCTACATTGGGAGGACTGGTCAGTGGAAATTGATTATTAAAATACTAAATTATGCATATTTAAAAATGCAAAAATGTTTGTGTGAGGGTTAGGTTTAGGCATAGGACAACATTTTTTTTATTTTATTAAAATTTAAGTTTTAATTTCCCTTTATTTATTTTTCATTATGTCCCCATTGTATGTGTGTGTGTGTGTGTGTGTGTGCGCGCGCGTGCGTGTGTGTGTGTGTGTGTGTACCTGGTAAACCAACAAAATGTCCCCACAAAGATGGCAATATCCAAAATCCTTGTCCTTGTGAGGACATTTTTTGGTACCCATGAGGAAACAAGCTTATAAATCATACAGAATTAACTTTTTTGAAAATCTAAAAGAGCAGAAAGTTTTGTGTGATTGTTAGGGTTAGGGGTAGGGAATATGATATACAGTTTGTACAGTATAAAAACCATTGCGTCTATGGAATGTCCCCATAAAACATGGAAACCCAACATCTGTGTGTGCGTGCGTGTGTGTGTGCGTGTGCTAAAAACAATGGATGTTCAGCAGCAAAATAAGAAAGTACATTTGGTCCCAGGCAACGTGATGATGTGAAAAGTGAAGTTGGACAGAAAAGAAAAAGGTAGAGAGAGAGATGAGTAAGAGGATAAGAAAAGGAATGGCTGCTGGAAACAGAAAAAGGTAAAGAAAGGAGATGAGAGCTAAGAGCTTTAAGGACATGGAAAAGTGGTTTGAATATGACAATAGCTCTGTTGTCATATCACACTGAAACAGATTGAGATTTGTTGCATACTTCAGAAAATGAGAGAGACTTCAATGAAGATGGAGTCTAGTACCACTGAGAGTTATCCACAGATATGGTGCCAATGTCTCTTTCCCAGACCTCACTCTTGCCTTTCTCTCTTCCCCCCGGTGGGGATCCCCTGCAGGTTCACCACCTGGTCTCTAGAGGGAGTGGTGGGAACTTTGGGCCCGTAGCCGGGCCGGGGTCTCAGGATTACGTGAGAATCACCGGGCCCGAGTTCTAGGCAATCTGTGGACACGGAGGGTGCTTGTAGGTCCCCTACCCTCTTGGAGGTGAGCGCCATCAGGAGAGCCGTCTTTATCATGAGGTGAGAAAGAGCGGCAGCTTCGAGGGGCTCGAAGGGGGGGGTCTCTTGAGGCCCGCCACCTAGGTCGAAAGAGGGTACGGAGCGCGGATGAGGCGGTAGCCTTCTTGCGCCCCTTAGGAACCTAATGACCAGGTCGTGTTGTCCCAGAGGCTTCCCAGCAACTGGGTCGTGATGAGCGGCCGTAGCGGCTACATACACTCCCAGTGTGGAGGGGGGAGAGGTTACTCTCCAGTCTCTCTTGAGGAAGGGACAGCACGTTCCTGAACGAGCAACTCCGTGGGTCTTCTCTTCGAGAAGAGCACCAGGATGAGAAGAGGCACCACTTATGGGCGTATTGCCGCCTAGTGGCCGAGGCCCTAGCCTGAGTGATGTCCCAACCACCGGGGGTGGGCCACTCAGTATCTCCTCGTTTTGTCCAGACATGGAAGTTCCAGGGGTCTGCCTGGGATGCCGTAATGTGCCCCTTCCCCTGGGAAAGCAGGTCCTTCGCCAGGGGGATCGGCCAGGGGGGAGTTGTTGTCAAGAGCCTTAGCTCTGAGAACCAAGTCCAGTTGGGCCAAAAGGGCGCAACTAGTACCACTTGATGCTCCTCTTCCCTGGCCTTGCACAAGACCTGTGCAATGAGGCTCACTGGAGGGAAGGCGTACTTCCGCTTACCCCGCGGCCAGCTGTGCGCTAGGGTATCCGTGCTGAGGGGTCCCTCGGTCAGGGAGTACCAAAGCAGGAAATGGGAGGAGTCCGGGGAGGCAAACAGGTCCACCTGCGCCTGGCCGAACTGCTCCCTTATGAGCTGGACTGCGCGGGGATGGAGTCGCCACTATCCAGAGGGACGAGCACGATCGCTCGCCAGAGGGGTGGTGACCCTTGCCCGAAGCACGGGAGCATCCTAGCCTCTGACTGAGATTGAGAGGATGCCTCGAACTTGAACGGGCGTCTGGCGAGTTAGATCGCGTAGCCGAGACGGATCGTATCCCGTAGCCACCGTGGCGGTTTGGGGGCTCTAGTCAGGCTCCCAGGGACCGAGACCGGGGCTAGGGGTACGATCTGCTTCATCGACCTCCCAGGGGGTGGTTCGATGGATGGCAGTGCGGATTCCTTGCCATGGGGAAGCCCCCGGGGAGGAGATCGGCTCTGCTGACTTACCTGCCTTACTATAATGCAGCACAACGCACTGTTGACTGAGAGTGCTGAGGGCTGCTGATTATCCTCGACATTAGGTCTCGCCGTGACGCAACGTCGAGTTGCCAAGCACCGTCATGTAGAGGGTGAGAGCGGCTGTGATAAACACCCAGAGAGAGAGGAAACTCTTAAGAGAGTGGGCTGTTGGGACGGGGCAGGAACCGTCCCGGATCGACCACCCAGCGATGGAATGGCTGGGGTTGGGCCCGATGGTATTCTCGATCTCCCTGGGGTCTTCCAATGAGGGCCGCTTCTGCTTTCACCGCGGCTGCTGATGGGGCGATGGTCTCCTCTTCGATGTCTCTTCCGGGGGGACCGCCTGAGTGGGGGGCGCCAGAGCCAGAGGGCATCGAAGAGGACCAGGGCTGCTGGGAAGCAGACGATGCACGGGACTCGACGGCCGAGGGCGGCCGAGTCGCGGCGGGGGAGGATATGCTTGATATCCTCTGTCTGCTTCTTTACTGTCGAGAACTGCAGCTCGACAGTATCACCAAACAGCCCCCCCCTTGCGAGATGGGTGCGTCGAGAAAGCGGACCTTCTCGGCCTTACTCATCTGTGCAAGGTTCGGCCAGATGTGTCTCTCATGGACCACAAGTGTGGACATCGCCCGACCCAAGGCCCGTGCGGTCACCTTGGTCGCCCGTAGAGCGAGGTCGGTGGCGGCGCGGAGTTCCTGCATAAGCGCTGGGTCGGTCTTCCCTCGTGGAGCTCTCTCAACGCCTTGGCCTGGCAGGAGCCCTAGCGTGGAGAGGGGAGGCAGCTTGGTCCACCGCAATGTAAGCTCTCGACACCCCACATGCTTTGGACGGGAGTCTAGGTCGAGCCCCCCAGGTGGCCGCCGTCTGCGGGGACAAGTGCAACGCGGCGGCACACTCCACCTGGGGGATATCGACGTATCCTCTAGCTGCCTCACCCTCGAGTGAAGAGAGGGTGACAGAACTTTGTTTGACGTGAATGTGCCAGAAAGGGGGCGTTCCAGGTCTTACTAAGTTCCTCATGCACTTCCGGTAAACACGGCACTGGGGGCGGGCGCGGCTTGGAGTCGCGCTCAAACCCGAGGCACCATGTAGCCAGCCATGAGCGCTGGGAGAGGCTGACATTTCGACATCTGCTTCTTCCTGGGCTCGACCCCCTGAGGGAGGGAGCCCGAGGAATTGTCAGATGGCAGTACGTCACCCCCTGATGCTGCAAGAGACATCTCATCATCACGCATCGTGTCCGAATACGTGGTTGAGGAACAAGACGGTGGGACCGTCTCATGGGGAACGGTCAGACGAGCGAGACGAGGTGCAAATGGTCCGTGAGCCAGTGGCTGGCGGATTAACGCTCACAGTATCCTCATATCACCCTCGCTGCTTGCCGTAGCAGGCGACAGGGCCGTAGTCCTGCTGTCACGGAATGGGGAGCAGACGAGGTGGTGGCTGAGTCCCGTGGGAACACAGCCACCCGTAACGCAACGTCTGAATCCTCAACCTCAACTGTATCCACAACGTCTGCCCCAGCGTACTGGAAGCAGACATCGTGTCCGTCCCCCTACTCGATGAGTGTGTTGCACCCATGAGAACAGCGGGACATGCCACGCTGGAGAAATTTGCTCTTTTAGAGAAAAAAACTCCAAGACTTCTGGCACTGCCGAGACGCCCAGGGGAAGTCGCTGCAGGAAGGGACAGTCCGCTGCACCACGTCATAAGGTTCCAGCAGTAATTCGGCGTAGAGTTTGAAGTCTCGAAGTCGATCAGTGTGAAGGCTCCGAAGAACAAAAGGTGAATGAATGCAGCACGCCGTCTCCCTTTTATACTTGGATATCCGGGGGCGAGGCCGGCATGCAAATTTCATTCGCCAATTTCATTGGCCTTTTCTAAACTAGTCAGAAGTTGATTGGTTCTCAAGAGCGAACCCCATCTGTCGGCTCGACACAACGTCGAGAGACCGACAGAAAGGGAACAGTTGGTCCCCATTGACTTCCATTCAACGTAATTCAAGGGGCCAACAGTTTTTTGTTAGCAACATTTTTCAAAATACCTTCTTTTGTGTTTTGCAGAATCATACAGCTTTATAATTACTACAGGGTGAGTAAATGATGAACTGTCATTTTGAAGGTGAACTATTCCTTTAATACTAATTTAAAATGATACGTATAGAAACAATATCTAACGTCTCTAAAAAATGTTTTTTGTCTGCACTTAAATACAGAAATAATCAACAGACTTAAATCAACGGACAGTTTACTGTGCTGTATCTGACTGAAGCACATAATTACTTTCTTACAACAGCCCTATACATGTTGCTTCTTAGAAATGTGCTCACAAACATGTTTTTGTATATTCACTATGCTCTTGATATTGTGTAATTGCATCATTTACCACACACACACACACACACACGCACACACGCACACACACACACACACACACACACACACACACACACACACACACACACACGCACACGCGCACACACACACACACACTTTCTCACGTGCATGTGTTAAATGGTGCAGATCCCCCTATGTGCAGATTTGATTATGAATATTCATATAACCCTGTGATTGCAGAGATGTAAATAAGTCGACAGACACAAAATTGCAAGCATCTGGCCTCTGAGGAATGTGTGTGAGAGAGAAAGAAACCTTGATAGTGAAAAATGATTCTCATTATTTTCCACTAACACCAAAACTCTGGTGTAAACACCCTTCCCCCCACCCCCAGGTTATGAACTAATAACAATGATCAAACACATACATGTGAACAGAGGCAGTACGGTGTGATAGTGTTTTGTGTCTACTCCAGATGAAAACGGCTGCAAGATTTGTGCAGGTTTCAGTTGATATGTCTTTCTCATTGTGTTTGTGCTGTGTTCAAAGGTGATTTATGTATTAACCAGAACAAGAGATAGAGGATACTGACTGACCTTTAAAGAGACATCTACAGGAAGAGCAACTCTCTCGGTCTCTGTTTTTCTTTGGATGGCTCAGCTGTGTATCACGCTCAATTTTTCTGCTCACATACTGAACCGCACACGGAAAAGATAAAAGCACATGGCAACAGCTGAGAAAGCACTTTCTTCAATCAATATCACAAAGATTCTCTATTCAATGGTGACGATCCACTCCTCTCCTTACCAAAACGCATATGTTGCTGTTCGAACATGGTGGGGATTTTCCATTGACTTCTGTTGGAACACTTTGACCCAATGCTCACATCTTCATTTTTATTTACAGAAATCTCTTCAATTTTATTTTAACGTGTTTCATTAAGGTTTACTAAACTGAAAAACAGGTACACAGCAAAATCGCCATAAAAAATGTAAAATTAACACTCACAGTGTATATAAAATCCACTCTCATAGTGTGGATTATACACTCACCTAAAGGATTATTAGGAACACCTGTTCAATTTCTCATTAATGCAATTATCTAATCAACCAATCACATGGCAGTTGCTTCAATGCATTTAGGGGTGTGGTCCTGGTCAAGACAATCTCCTGAACTCCAAACTGAATGTCAGAATGGGAAAGAAAGGTGATTTAAGCAATTTTGAGCGTGGCATGGTTGTTGGTGCCAGACGGGCCGGTCTGAGTATTTCACAATCTGCTCAGTTACTGGGATTTTCACGCACAACCATTTCTAGGGTTTACAAAGAATGGTGTGAAAAGGGAAAAACATCCAGTATGCGGCAGTCCTGTGGGCGAAAATGCCTTGTTGATGCTAGAGGTCAGAGGAGAATGGGCCGACTGATTCAAGCTGATAGAAGAGCAACTTTGACTGAAATAACCACTCGTTACAACCGAGGTATGCAGCAAAGCATTTGTGAAGCCACAACACGCACAACCTTGAGGCAGATGGGCTACAACAGCAGAAGACCCCACCGGGTACCACTCATCTCCACTACAAATAGGAAAAAGAGGCTACAATTTGCACGAGCTCACCAAAATTGGACAGTTGAAGACTGGAAAAATGTTGCCTGGTCTGATGAGTCTCGATTTCTGTTGAGACATTCAAATGGTAGAGTCAGAATTTGGCGTAAACAGAATGAGAACATGGATCCATCATGCCTTGTTACCACTGTGCAGGCTGGTGGTGGTGGTGTAATGGTGTGGGGGATGTTTTCTTGGCACACTTTAGGCCCCTTAGTGCCAATTGGGCATCGTTTAAATGCCACGGCCTACCTGAGCATTGTTTCTGACCATGTCCATCCCTTTATGACCACCATGTACCCATCCTCTAATGGCTACTTCCAGCAGGATAATGCACCATGTCACAAAGCTCGAATCATTTCAAATTGGTTTCTTGAACATGACAATGAGTTCACTGTACTAGAATGGCCCCCACAGTCACCAGATCTCAACCCGATAGAACATCTTTGGGATGTGGTGGAACGGGAGCTTCGTGCCCTGGATGTGCATCCCACAAATCTCCATCAACTGCAAGATGCTATCCTATCAATATGGGCCAACATTTCTAAAGAATGCTTTCAGCACCTTGTTGAATCAATGCCACGTAGAATTAAGGCAGTTCTGAAGGCGAAAGGGGGTCAAACACCGTATTAGTATGGTGTTCCTAATAATCCTTTAGGTGAGTGTATAACTCAGTTTGTAATGCATTGTATGTGTTTGATGTCCAATGGAAACACATGAATATCAAAAACAGGAGCCTGCGCTGCATACGCTGAGATAATCACATTCATGACAGACATGGATCACACGCACACACATACACACACACATCAAGGACACAGTTTTTAAACTGTTAATGTACATAGAAAGGATTACACATACACACACACACGTGCATTCTACAGTGAGGGAAATAAGTATTTGATCCCCTGCTGATTTTGTAAGTTTGCCTACTTACAAACAAATGAAGGGTCTATAATTTTTATGGTGGGTTTATTTTAACTGATAGACACAGAATATTAAAAAAAATCAGGGGAAAAAAATGTTATATAAAGGTTATAAATTGATTTGCATTTCAGTCAGTGAAATAAGTATTTGATCCCCTACCAACTAGCAAGAATTCTGGCTCCACAGATTGGTTATGTGCCTATATGGACCACAGATTAGTCCTGTCACTTTAAGAAAGTACTCCTAAATCAGCTTGTTATGTATATAAAAGATGCCTGCCAACAGAATCTGTATCTTCCAGTTCAACCTCTCCAACACCATGGTCCAGACCAAATAGGTTTTAAAGGATGTCAGCGACAAGATTGGAGACCTGCACAAACCTTGAATAGGCTACAGACAGAAGCTTGGTGAGAAGGAGACAACTGTTGGTGTGATTATTTGGAAATAGAAGATATACAAAATAACTATCAAATGCCCTTGTTCTGGAGCTCCCTGCAATATTTCCCCAATGGGGTAAAGATGATCATGAGAAATGTTAAAGATCAGCCCAGAACTACACGGAAGAAGCCTGTTAATGATTTCAAGACAGTTGGGAACACAGTTAGCAAGCAAAACATTGGTAACACATTGGTAACACGCTATGCCACAGTAGACTGAAATCCTGAAGCACCCGCAAGGTCCTCCTGCCCAAGAAGGCCCGCCTGGCTCGTCTTAAGTTTGACAATGAACATAAAAATGATTCAGAAAAGGCTTTGGCGAAAGTGCTGGCACTGCTGTGAGACCAAAATGGACTCCTGTGTTTGGAGGGAGAGAAATGCTGACTATGAGCCCAAGAACATCATGTCTACAGAGAAGCACAGTGTTGGAAACATTCTGCTTTAGGGCTTTTTCTCTGCTACAGGTATACAGGATGACTTCACCGCATTGAGGGGCTGAGGGACGGGCCCATGTACCGTAAAATCTTGGACGAGAACCTCCTCCCCTTAACTAGGTCACTGAAGATGGGTCATGGATGAGCCTTTAACATGACAAAGACGCAAAACATATTGCCAAGACAACCAAATAGTGGCTTAAGGAGAAGCACATTAAATGTCCTAGCCAGTCTCTAGACCCTAGTCCTATAGAACCTCTGTGAAGGAGGCTAAAACTCCAATTTGCTGAGCGACAGCCAAGAAACCTTAAAGATTGACAGAGGAGTGGACTAAATGTATCCGGACACATGTGCAAACCTGGTGACCAACTATCAGAAATGTCTGACCTCTGTGCTTGCCAACAAGGGTTTCTCCACAAAGTACAAAGTTATGTTTTGCTTGGGGATCAAATACTTATTTCACTGACTGAAATGCAAATCAATTTATAACCTTTATATAACATTTTTTCCCCTGATTTTTTTTAATATTCTGTGTCTATCAGTTAAAATAAACCCACCATAAAAATTATAGACCCTTCATTTGTTTGTAAGTAGGCAAACTTACAAAATCAGCAGGGGATCAAATACTTATTTCCCTCACTGTAAGACATATTGACTATAAGCAAAACAATTAAAGTTGTACCTGCAAAAACAAGAAAAAGGTGAAAACACAGAAGACAGACATACCCACATACAAAACACTCCACACACATAATATGCAACACACACACACACACACACACACACACACACACACACACACACACACACACACACACACACACACACACACACACACACACACACACACACACACACACACTTACATTACATAATTTATGATTGTGTGCAGTTAAACACCTTCACGGGGACATTTATGAGCAATTCTGTTTTGAAGGACCTATTGATTGCCTTAACGCTTGAGTGGTTAAGTGATTTTTAGCCACTGAGACTCTGAGCGTCTGCACACCACAGCATGTGTCTGTAAGTAACTGTGGTCTCTTCAGTATATATGAGCATCAAATGTACTAAGTATTGTGTTGCTTGTCTCTTTGTCATTTGAGGTGTAACAACAGTCTGCCAAGCATGTGTGTGTGTTTGAGGTATATCTTCTACGGCCTTGATACAGTGTGAGATGTATGTATATCAGAATGCGGGATGACAGGCATGCACTCACTCTTCTGCTGGTGGCTGCCACACACTCACAGATATATTTAACTTTAAGTACTGTTTCAAACAACTAAAGCGCTCTTACTTCCTAGACCAGTCCCTAGACTCCCTACCAACCCTTGCCTGAGCTGATGAGTCATTGTACCATGCAAAATATGAGAAACAGCAGTTTCTACTTGCCTTCTCTCTTTTTTATAAAGCAGCCTCATGCAGTATATATTTTACTATGATGGTGAATGAGTTATGATTTGTGACTTGTCCCTGTCAGTTTCGTTTGTTTTTTGTATTTAAAAGCATACAAGTTTGTAAATGTTCCTATAAAGACATGGTCTGCATCTATAGATTTATATAGGCTAGTGACAATGTGTGTGTTCATAGACAGTTTCAAAGCAACAACATAAACAAACGTTACTGCGCATGCACACGTTCGTGGACTGCCCTTAACTTCCGGTAAACATCTGCAAACAAGAGAGTTCCTGTAGATTATGTCTAATGACAAGCAAAAGAAATCAATAAGAACCTTGGTTAAACTTGCCTCTCCAATATTTTGAATTTAGACTGCAATACCAGTCACTCCGCTATGTGTATGTCCCATACGGTTTCTTTAAATACGACAAAACTACAGGACCCATTCAACAAATTGATACCCATACAAACCTCCAAGTCTGTCCTATAAATTAATACCAACCATCGCCCCAAAAGAAAGGCTACAGTGTTTTTCACCTATAAAACAGGAAGATTTAATTAAACTTATTGCAACATCTAAACCTACAACTTGCTTATTAGATCCCATACCAACTAAATTATTAAAAGAGTTATTACCCGTTGCAATTGAGCCCATTTATAACATTATCAACTCGTCAATTAATCTAGGCCATGTCCCAGGACCCTTTAAACTGGCCGTCATTAAGCCTCTTATCAAGAAACCAAACTTAGACCCCAATGAACTAGGAAACTATAGACCGATTTCAAATCTCCCTTACCTGTCTAAAATACTAGAAAAAGTAGTGTCCACTCAGTTGTGCTCTTTCTTACAAAATAATGACATACACGAAAAATTCCAGTCAGGCTTTAGACCGCATCATAGTACTGAAACTGCGCTCGTTAAAATTACAAACGACCTGCTTATAGCATCAGATAAAGGTAACATCTCACTCCTAGTCCTGCTCGACCTTAGTGCTGCGTTCGATACTGTAGACCATAAAATACTTCTAGATCGCTTACACAATTATACCGGTATTCAGGGACAGGCACTACAATGGTTCAGATCTTACTTATCAGACAGACATCAATTTGTCCATTTAAATGGGGAATCATCAAATCTAACGCAAGTAAATTATGGATTACCTCAGGGATCGGTTTTAGGACCCTTGCTATTCTCCATATACATGCTGCCCCTTGGAAACATTATTAGAAAACATGGAATTAGCTTCCACTGTTATGCAGATGATACTCAGCTATATATCTCATCAAGACCAGATGATTCCTTCCAACTATCCAAATTGGCAGAGTGCATCGACGATATAAAGCATTGGATGACTTGTAATTTCCTTCTTTTAAATTCTAATAAAACAGAAATATTACTTATCGGACCAAAGACACGTGAGCAGAATATTTCGGATTATGACCTGCAAATTGAAGGCTGCACTGTTACTCCAACAAATACAGTTAAAGACCTTGGCGTTATATTAGACAGCAACCTGTCATTTAAAAATCACATCTCAAATGTCACAAAAACAGCCTTCTTCCACCTTAGAAATGTTGCCAAATTGCGAAATATTTTATGTGTGGCTGATGCAGAGAAGCTTATTCATGCATTTGTGACCTCAAGACTTGACTACTGTAATGCACTGCTTAGTGGTTGTCCTGCAGCATCAATAAACAAACTACAGTTAGTTCAGAATGCAGCTGCCAGAGTTCTAACCAGGTCCAGAAAATACGATCACATAACCCCAATGTTATCAACCCTTCACTGGTTACCCATTAAGTATCGTATTGACTTTAAAGTTCTTTTAATTACTTATAAAGCCTTAAACGGTTTAGCCCCTACCTACATAACAGAGCTTCTACCACACTACAACCCATCACGCTCTCTAAGATCTCAAAACTCCAGACTTTTGATAACACCTAGAATAACTAAATCCACCAAAGGGGGTAGAGCTTTCTCATACGTAGCACCTAAACTCTGGAATAGCCTCCCCGATACTATTCGAGGGTCAGACACACTCTCCCAATTTAAATCTAGATTAAAGACACATCTTTTCAGCCAAGCATTCACTAATACATAGCTAATGAACAGCAGCTACGCTAATTATTCTCTTTCTGTTTCTGCCCTCGCCTCGGGATGCCCATCCCGAGGTAGGGAGAGATTCCGCCAGGCCCAGATGAACGTCATATGCCCATCCACAACTAGAGATTACGCCAGCTACATCGGAAAATCCCGTGCCATCCTCCTGCGAGAGCCTGCGGACTGACTGACCATCCAGCTCCATCCAAGGCAATTCCATCACCACCCAAGAAAAAGGCGACCATCTGGCCGGCCCAGCTCAGACAATTCCATCCCCAACCGAGAGCAAAGACGGACTACCTGTCACATAAATGCTAAATTTACAATACTTGGTATTTAATGCTAAACTTACATCACATTACAGCAGTTTGAAGTTATGGCTGCACTCAGTGACTTTGATTGGAGGTAGCTGGGTGGGTGTTGTAGGGAGTGGGGGGGCTTGTTGGTTGTGGTTCGGGGCGTTTCATTTGTTGGGACTGTGTGGGTCTGGTCTGGTTGGTCTTGTTTTGTGGTCGATGTCGGACAACAGAGGAATAAAGTTAATT
Source organism: Triplophysa rosa (assembly GCF_024868665.1). NCBI lineage: Eukaryota > Metazoa > Chordata > Actinopteri > Cypriniformes > Nemacheilidae > Triplophysa > Triplophysa rosa. The sequence goes on along the minus strand of NC_079890.1, from coordinate 11,097,399 downwards.
ATGCCATTACTACTTTTCCCTGGTTGTCCCTCTGTTGTCTGTTGTTGATCACGGAATGGGACCGGGTTGGACGGACCTGCACGGTTTCGGCGGGTGGGGCTTCCTGGGTCGCGGCTCCTGGGCTCTCCCTGTTCTTCGTGGACGTTGCTCGGTGGCTTTGGTCGGGGTCACTGAGTGCAGCTATGACACGTCAGAGGAGATCTGGCCCTCCCGGCTGAGCCTGGTTTCTCCCGAGGTTTTTTTTCTCCATTATTCAGCATTGGAGTTTGGGTTCCTCGCCACAGCAGAGCAGTGCAGTGTTGGCTTGCTCACCGGGAGACTGCATTTATTTATTTAGTTATTTATTAGATATTATTTATTATAATGATCTTGCTTGGTCTATAAACACCATGCACTGTGCTGTGTTTTACCTTTCTGTGTTTTTCTTATTTGCTCCTGTAAAGCTGCTTTGGAACAATGCACATTGTGAAAAGCGCTATATAAATAAAATTGAATTGAATTGAACAAATTGTTTATTTAAAAAATTGAACATTCAACAAATTTCAACAAATTGTTTATTTAACACAGTTATTATACAATAAAATCATTATATAAATTAATATGAACATAAAGTTAAATAAAATATAAATATTTATATTATTAGACACTAGCCAGAGCGATAAACAAACACAGACCGGAAGTTAACTGCGGTCCAGGCACACACGTCCAATGAAACAGTGTATAGTTTGAAAGTGACAACTTGTGTCTGTTGTGTCTGATATGAATTCGCAAAAAAAATTACTAATAGTAAACACATTTGCACACAATAATTTGTTTAATCATATTTTTTAATCTTATAAGAACATTTAGTAAATGTTTACACTAAGAAAAGGACCACCCACACACACCAATTATTCATGTTAACAACCCAAAATAAAGATCAAACCTCAAAACCGTTATGTAGACTATATGGAATCGCTATACATTAACGTCAGCTCAGGATCTCCATCAACACCAACAGATACTGCTCTACCTAACCATTCTCTATGTCCATTCCTATCGCCCTCCATCGCTCTCTCCCCCTCTTCTCTTCTCAATGTCAGGTTAGGGCAACCGTGTCGGCTGTCTTCCGTAACATGGTTCAGGGTTTGGCCACCCCATTACCGTTGATTTTCCACAGACAACCATCTCATTTCAATTAGCCTATGGTGTACATGTTTGGGTTTTTTTGTGCACTGTAATGAACCTCTGTGTGTATTTGTGTGTGTGATTGCCAGAGTAGTGTGCCCTGCTGAAAAATAAATATACTTTTATTTCCTTTTTTCATAGTACACTGCAAATATACTAACAAAAATTGTACCATCTTTAAATATATTAAAATATATTAACAGCATGCTTTTACTTAATTTCAAATTTAAACTTTTAACACACTGATAAAATGTGTAGTTTAGTATATTTAAAAAATGTGAATTTTGTAAAAATATACTTAAAGTGAACGTTCTGTACAAATTTTAAAGTATATTACTTTTAACTTCATTTTAAAATATGTTTTAGGTATATTTTAACGGTGTGCTTGAAATTATCATTGCAATAATGCACTGAAAGCATATTTTAAAAATGTATTATTTCATATACTGAAATTGCTATTTAACTAAATTTACATTGGAGTGTAATATTTAAGTTTACTTTTTCATGCTTGGAATAATTTTTTCAGAGTGTTAACGAAAAGTGAGTAATGTGTTGAAAGCCCATTTTAACATATTGTTTTCTAAATGTTTACTCTTGTGGTTGAAGTGTATGAAATGTGTCATGTACATACAAATCATCACACTTACAAACTGAAGGTACAGACAAGAAAATAAATTAGGAATTAACAGTGTGTTGCATTAAGATACGTCTTTGAGATTTCAAATCAATATTGTAAACTTTGATACATACCTTCAACAGCTATTAATTAACAGCTATTAATTAACCATTTCGTTTTGAATCCTGCATCTGAAATATGGTCTGACGTCATGACGCACGAGTTTGTCAGCGCGCGATCTTCAACCACTTTGCTTTCTCAATGGAGGTAAGGTAAGTTAATATTCTTTAATATAAGTAATATCTGATATATATATTTGACAATATATTTCTGTCTTTTATCAGTAGACCATCGTCTTTTGTAAACGGTGTCATCAGTAACGTTGTATAACATGCTATTAGCGATAAACTGGCTTATGTAACAACAAACATTAGAGATTTTACAAAATAGCGCTATTATATCAAGAATTTAATCCATTTTACCCTATTGTTATGTTACACATATTTTTGACTTAAAGTGATACTTCACCCAAAAATTCTGTCATCATTTACTCACCTTCAAGTTGTTCCAAGTCTGTATAAATTTCTTTGTTCTGATGAACATAGAGAAATATATTTGGAATAATGCTTATAACCAAACAGATCTCAATACCCAGCGCGCTTAAATAGGCAGCGGCGCGTCAGCGCTGCATCGAGATGAAAATATTTAAACTTTTCAGAATGCAGCACGCGCACCGCAGTGACAAGACCCAATCAACCAATATAGACAAGCTCAATGAAGATGAAGACACAGATGATCACAGCATAAATAAATCTAGTAGCAGATTTATTGCAATGTATTTTCAGTGCATATAATCCATATATCCTTTGTTTCTACCTCCTCGTCTCAACGGCTATCATGGCCCATGGCTGCTTAGCAATGACAGATGCCAGGAGAGCACAAACTCCTAGGTGCTCTGGAAACAAAGGAGAAAGCATGAGGCTCGCGTTGTCCGTGCAAAATGTGAATTGCCCCTTAGTCTGACTGCAAGTATGCTGAAGTATATTTAAATCTTATATAATTGGCATGTTATTTTTCAGTAGGGTGTGTACACAAGAAATGTGTAACCATTTTGTGTGGATCCATGCACATACATTTTGTGCCTTTTCATTTCTTCCCAATGACTCTGCCTTTGTGGAATCAATTTGGCCAGTGAGGATGCCGGAAAGAAATGCAATCGGTGGGCGGAGCATGTTCAAAAGAACAATATAAGAAAGGATAGCGGCATGGAAAGGAGGACAAAAATAAGTGATATCCCATCATCTCTCTCTCTGGCTCTGAAATGCAGCCCCATTATCCTACGTGCAATAATAAATACAGCAATGAACCAGAATTAGTCGTGTTTTCCTCTGACCAAAGGGAGAGAGAGAATAAAGTGGGTTCAGAAAAAGAAGGACAGAGCAATAGAAGAGAGGAAGTACAAAAAAGAAATCCACATATCTATGTGCATTTATGCATAAATAAAGGCTGGTACAATTCAGTTCCTGAGATGTTCTTTTCTGATACAATTATTTGAATAAGCACAGATGTGTCCCTCTAGGGGGCAAAACAAGAACTAAAGCAAATAAACCAACCAAACTCACATTAAGGGACAACGCAGGGCAAGGCAAGGCAGGAACAAGATATTTTAGACGGGGACTCACACGAACGAGGAACAATGAACCGACACGGGACAGAAAGAACAGAGGCTCTAAATAGGGGAACACTAATGAGGGATGATTACACAGGGAGGGTGACGGGCAGGTGACAGGGATCAAACACTAAGGGGAAGCTAACGAGGGAATGAGAGGGCGGGACTTTGAGACGAGACACCGGAGAGAACGCATATTATGTCGTGACAGACAATAATATGCTGAGTCGCTGGCTGGAAGGCCGGCTGAGTCGCCGGCGGGACAGGGTGTTGGCGGGACAGGACAGGGTGTCTGTGGCTGGGCAGGACAGGGTGTCTGTGGCTGGGCAGCGCTCTCCGGCGGCTGGGCAGCGGGCTGGATCACCGGACTGGATGCCGGCTGGATCACCGGACTGGATGCCGGCTGGAGAACTGGAACGGATGCCGGAGCCTGGGCAGGACTGGACGCTGGCTGGGTTGGGAACCGCGACCCCCTCCTCGGCTTCTTCCGCCTGGACCGGCCCACTGGACGCGTGGCCGGCTGAAGGGAGGCGACGGGGGGTGTGGCTAGCTCCGTGCTGACTCCCTGCGTCCCCGCCTGCCACGGAGGCTCGCTGACGGTGGAGAGGCCGCCGAGGGTGAGGCGGACGGTGCAGCAACGCTTATGATGCCGACTAAGGGGAAGCTAACGAGGGAACGAGAGGGCGGGACTTAGAGACGAGACACCGGAGAGAACGCATATTTTGTCGTGACAGACAATAATATGCTTCTCTCCACACAGAACAAGAGGCTCTGCCATGGTTCTGCCACAAGACCAAGAAAGACATGACAAGAAGAGGCAGAACCATGACACAGATGTACTGTAATATTTCCTTAAATTTATATCCCACTTTTCTTACACTCATAGCGCTTCACAAAGACGTGGGTAATCTCTTTAACCTCCAATACAGTGCACCATTCACCTGGATCCTACCATCTACTGGTAACTATCAGTGGAGATGCTTAAAGTACTATAGCAGAAACCAGGCAAGAGCTGCAGGATGTTAGCGACTATGTGGTGTCACTGATTTTGGATTTACCTAACGAGATAGGCTGTAGATATGCACTGAACTGTCCACTGTCTGTGACATCTGATCTGCCTTAAAAGGGTTATGGACATGGGCGTATGTGTAAACACAGAGGAAAGCCGATACGTTAGGATAAGTAAGGGTGTGTTCACATATGGCCTGTTTGGTTTGATGAAAACGTTCGATTGAAATTTGGATGCAACATGGGCCAAAGGAATCTAAAAACAGTAAGTTACAAGATACAAACCGAAAATCAAGCAATATGGTAATATAAAAGGAGTGTTTATTAGATCTGCGCTTGTTCGTGTAACGGAGGAATTCCTGGCGCTGTTTTGACTTAAACACTTCATGAGGTCTTTGTGAGTTACCGTCTTGCTAAAAATACCATGTTATGTGCACACATACACTGAGCATTTGTAACCCAGCACACAGCATTGCTTTGTATGTCTGGTAAGTTCTGTATCATAAATATGCATCATAAAAGGTGTCCAATCACTTTGTGACGCTAAGCAAACCAGGACTTTTTTCTTCTATGGTCCGAACCAAAATAACCAAGAGAACCGAACTAAATGTGTTCACCATGCATTGTACAGCCTAATAATAATTACCTTGAATACTCGTTTCATCTGGGAAAAAAGACGTTGAATGATTGAGTAAAAAATGGAAACATTTTTGTTTGTGTTTTTAAAATCAAGCGTATAGCGTAAAGAGTTCTGGCGGGTCACGTGAGTTAAGCTTGCATCAGCTGATCCTCCTCTACCTATAGAAATATGATGCAATCCCAGCTTCCGTTTTAAATTAACTCAGCTAATAGCAGCTTATCGCGTTTCTCAGGAGCAAATTACCCTCCTCCATCCCCAGCTCCACTTCACATTTACACAATCGGGACTCGACTTCTGTTATTCCTTATCCTAAGTCTCAACTACATTTTAATCATGTGTTACAGTTAAATGTCTTTAAGAACTAATGACATCTGCTTGTTCTATTCTGTTTACCCTAAGGGGGGTTATCGCTGCGCTCCCTGCTCTAATTCATGCTAGCTGCATGGATGGGCAGGGAGTTTTGCCCAGAACAGAACCATACCACCAATCTATACTGTATGCTAATTGTCAATCATTTTTGACAGTAGTGAACCTGACAGAAATCAAGTTTCACGTACACACAACAGCGTTGTGTGAGTAAAAACTGCATTAATAGGCCACAATTACTGTACTGTGAATAGTTTAGAAGTGACGAGAATGCTTTTTGTGCAAAAAACAAACCAAAATAACGACTTTAATCTAGTGCTCTCGTGAACGTGTACCATAGACTTACAAGACAGAGGAGAATATATTAAATTTAAGTCGATTAAAGTCGTTATTTTGGTTTGTTTTTTGCACATAAAGCATTCTTGTCTCTTCAAAAAAATTCAATTGAGCCACTATGAGTGGATGGGCCATTTTAACAATGTCTTTAGTACTTTTCTGGACCTTGACAACAAATATAACCATTATGTCTATTAGGAGGCCTGGAAATATCTCGGATGTCACCTAAATATCTTTATTTGTGCTCCAAAGACGCAAGGAGGTCTCGAAACATGTTTAATGTCACATGGGTGAGTAAAAAAATCACACAAATTTGATTTTGGGATGATATTACCCTATAAGAATAGAATCTCTTAATCTCACTGGGTGTGGGGGGAGATGGTGAATGGCAACCATTTGCTGTACATTCTGATTGTACTCCATTGGTTTATAGAAAACGATGATTTTGTCTACAATAAAGGTTTAACCGTGTGTCCTGTTGGACTTTAAAGGCAGTCCTGCATGTTCAGAAATTTGAAGAGACAATTTGCTCAAAAGTAATATGAGGTTTTATTATCAGATGTGAAAAGCTGTAACAAAGCTTTGGGTTGTCAGACGACCTCCGAAAAACCAACAACCAAAATATTCAAATACACCCATATTTATAAAGTATGTGACGTCGCTCTATCTTCTGACTCCTCCTCTGCTTTTTGCTCCCTTTCCACCAATCACCATACGCCACGTTTATCTGCTTAGTTCCTGAAAAATAAAACCTTCTCAAAACATACATCCTGTGGTCAGTCGCTAGTATTGAGGAATGTTCTCCAGGGACACCCTCCCCCAAGGAGTGGTCTCCTAAAAACAGTCCATTGTGGCCGGACAACATACCAACATTCTTAACATTCTTTTAGTAAAAAGAAAACACTCAATCATCTAATGTTTTTAATTATATAGCGTTGTTTCTTAATCCTATGATTCATTAAAACACATCACAACTCATGATTATACTTAGAACATATGCAGTGGATTGATTCATAACATTTATTTTTCTTTGTGACTCTTTATTGTGTGTGTGTTTATCTAGATAATTTAGACTCCAACCCCCAACTTTCTCTGTTTTCTTGTTGCCCCAGGAACTTTCCACGAGGAAATAGAAAGCACATGACAAAATCACACAGCTAATGAAACAAATGAAAGAAAACACTTATTGATTATATTGATATTTAAATCATACTTTTATCTGAAAAAATATTCCCACAATTCCCTCTCTTGACCTCGAAAGAGGTCACACAAAATATTCGTAATAGGTCATACATAATTTTCTTCCTCATTTTCTGTTAGATCACTTGATAACAGGGGCATACTGTAAGATGGTGGAGATTCTTTTTTTTCAATAGCTGTAACAATTAACCTATTACACAGTGATCTAATACAAGGAATACAACAACATCCACAAGTACTCAATATGCCTAAGAAAACTCCTATTGACACTAAAATAGACATCACCATGGCCTTCCATTTTCCCAACGTTGCATCTAACCAATCTCCGAAAGGGTTATTTATACCGGAGTGCTCCTTCATCTCTACAGACAATGTCTTCAATCCCTCTAATGCTCTAGTAACCGATCCATCTTGGGCTGTATTGTTTGGAATGTATGTGCAACACAACTCTCCAAACATGAAACACACTCCTCCTTTCTCTGCTAACAGCATATCTAAAGCCATGCGATTTTGGATGGCCATCAAAGAAGTTGGGGCCAGCTGCTCAGCCAACCCATCAACAGCATCTCTGGTCATGTTTGCCAATCTCATGACATTATAATGTACGTAATTTATTCTATCTACATTTTTGTTAGGGGTGACTGGGAAAAATGCAGATATTATCGGTATGTTCTCAAATCCTGATGCTATCTGATCTACTAACTTGTACTCTTGTGGTACTCCCCTAGGAACTCCTATTGCATCAATGTATGTAGGGCTGTTCAATGACAAATCTACACTTGAACCTGTTGCCCTCTTCCTGAGGATATGTCTTCTGCGTCTTCTGGCAAGTGTGGCTGAACTTATACTTTCCTTTTTTACAGTTTTCTCACCGATTAAGGCAATGGGGGCTCCCAACCTTACCATAGCACACATTCCTTTTGCTCCCTCAGGTATTCTAGTAAACAGTCTACGATCTCCACAATAGTAATACAATCCTGCTCTAGCCCATGTTCCTATTTGTGTCCCTTTATCTATCACTATCTGATTACACCAGTCACTACTTATTTCCCCTAGGTTACTTTTTGGTGAGTTATGTGTAATGTTAAAACACGTGTAGTTTGCTTTCTGTGGTGTGAATGGTCCTGCCTTTGAGTAATTTGATATGGGTGGAAATATTGCTGCCAACGTGGTACAATTTGGTGGTGATGCTTGACGTGTCAAGGCTAGCATACACCTGTAGCCCCAAGCATCATTTGGATACAAGGGTGCAGGTTCTGTGTGTAATTTAGGTCTTGCGTTAGCACACCCTACACAATCATCTAACCCCTGTTCTCTGGCTGTGGTAATTATCCATTCCAGCCATAAATTGTTTTCCCCATATCCTGTGGCTTTCTCTATTATGTCTTCTGGTTTCAATTTAGTGTAGTCTATTTCTACTACTTCATTTTTTGGGTTCTTTACTGACAGTGTCTCTGATGTGTTAGTTGCCTTTGGTTTGGGTTCTATTATATTTATTTTGAGTAAAGTTTTTGGATCCTTACCAGTTACATCTACCCCCAACATAAAGTAATATGAGTTCCCATTTCTTCCCCAACAAACATCCTTTCTGGTAGTCTCAGATTTTTTCTCATAAATGTGTCCTCTCTGTTCCCTTATAGAAAATGTGATTGGGTTCTGTGAGTTACTGTAATCTCTCTGTATGGACACCTTATTGGCCTTGTGTGAATTTTTATAGTCCCTGTTTGTTGCTACCCACACATGTCCACATGTGGGACACCATGTAGGCTCTGGCCTCTCCATCCCACACACATACACATCATATCCTCTCCAAGAGCTATTCTTCCCTCCGCAATCAATTACTGCGCACAAATCAAACGTGAAACTTCCCCCTGACCCATTGAGATAATCCAATTCTATTCCCCCATACCTCTGTAAACACGGGTCTATTGATGTAACTGACCTTTTCCTCCTGTTTTTTGAATGGGTACGGTTTTCCCCCTGGTCAGTTTCATTACCTTGCCTATTCTCATCTGTTTCCTTCTTCCCTGTTCCGAATAGGGATCCTACTATCACCACTGCCAACATTCCTAGTATCCCCAACAACCTCCAGTTTTCCCACAGCTTCATCTTCGTTCTGCTGTATTCACCCTCTCTAGTAATGCCTTGTTATCTTTGCAAGAGATCAACACTTCTTAAAAACTTAATACCTTAAACCTGTAAGAAAACACTCTTAAAAATACCCTTTTAAACCTGAAACTAGAAAAATATGAAACAACATTTAAAATCACACAATAATGAAAACTTGATTATAAGGAATAAATGGTTATTTGTATGTCCACGTCCGTGAACACTTCACTCAGAATCTTTTGCACTTTCTTGAAATCTAGCTTATCCAAGCCACACCCCAGCTGGGGCACGAGACACTTCTTACTCTATGAGCCACACACCAATCTCTCATGTGTTTTAGGCTTTTTGTGAAACAGTCATACGTTGGTAAATCAGTGCATGTTCTTTGGTTATTAGGTGAAACACAGTCCTGTCTCTCTCCGGGTTACTGCACATCACCGGTTGTTTTATTTTGACATTACTTTTTCCACTCCAATTCTCCTTGAACTGTTTTGCATACCTGCCCGTATGCACAATCAGCACTTACACAGTGAGCCAATGGTTCTGTGTGTGACTTGTGAAAATGTCACCTGTTTTGTGTATAATTTGGAGCTGTTGGTGTTGTTCAATAGCAATTTCAGTGTCTGTGTTACCGTTCCCACTCTGTGTATCCTCCCTCTCTTGGACCTGAGTCCTCAGGTCCAAACCAGTGTCAGCAAGGACCTAGAAGGGGGGTCACAAGTACACAGGATGTTAAATGGAACCAAGTGTCTCCTTTGCCTTGGAGTTGCACACAATGTGAGGTGCGAGCTGTCACACGTATAGGTTGAGACCACCGTGGTTCATTCCATTTCTGCGGAATTTTCTGATCCTGACCCAGTCTGTTGTGACTGGTGATGGCAGTTCCTCGGGTTGCGCTGGTACAGGAGTACCTGATGGGAAAAGGTTCGAATCAGAGCTGTTAGTTTATCAAAATACACAGTATGTGACAATGGCTGCACTGTGTCCTCTCTCAACGCCGTGGTTGGTCCTGGAAATTGACGACCTGTAAGCAATTCAAAAGGTGTAAAGCCTGAGATCCTGTTGACAGAAGAACGAATAGACATGAGAGCAATGGGTAAAGCTGACAGCCAGTTCAATTTAGTCTGTGCACAGATTTTAGCCAATTTTAGTTTAATTGTCAGGTTTAAACGTTCAACCTTACCTTGGCTGGCCGCATGGTAAACTGCACCATACGCATGTGTTAGGCCTAGAGCCTGTTCAACAATTTTCAAATGTTCATTTTTAAAATGGGTGGCATTGTCAGATCTGATACGTCGTGGGAACCCATATGTGGAATGTAATGGTTGATTAGACACTTTATTACGGCCGTACTGTCCTCTCGGCCGACAGGATATCTTCTGGCCAACCAGTGAAATAATCAACAATCACCAAAACATAGCGTTTGCCATGTACTCGTGTAATCATGTCTGTGAAGTCAATCACAATTTCTTCCCCTGGACCAGATGTCAAAGGGAAACACCCCCGTTTGGGTTTGATGCTAGGTTTTACATTGTGTTCCTGACAGATACAACAACTCGTCACATGACCTGACACCATGGATTGCAAAAATGGATGCCACCAATGTTCGAGAGCTCTCATCATTTGTTTGTCACTGACATGGCTTACCCCATGGGCTTGTGTTAACATTGAACCGGTCAGAGAGACAGGCAATGCCGGGCGTCCATCTGGCGCTTGCCATAGACCATCACTAGCACAGATGCCTCCATGCTGTGACCAGACTGATTGTTCTTCAGGCAGATTCTGTTGTTCTTTGACAATATTCTCAGTGAACGGCAAAAGATCAACTACAGGCTCTTCGATCTCACACCTGCTGAGTTGCAACATAGCCAGCCCAGTTTTGGCAGCTAGATCAGCTGCATTGTTACCATCATGATAGGGGAATCATTTTTGGAATGTCCTGGACATTTAATAACTGCTACCTCTTTGGGTATCATCAGAGCCTCTAAAAGGTCTCTGGCTTCGCATGCATGCGTGATTGGTTGACTGAGGATGTGATAAAACCACACCTCTGCCATAAGGGCAATTCCACGTGGACAGCTGTTACAACATATGCTGAATCGGAATATATGTTCACACGGTCTCACCAGCGTAGTACAGGGCTCTTGTCACTGCTATCATCTCTGCTCTCTGTGCTGACTGTTTTCCTTCTAACTTCCCTGATTCCTTGTCACTAATGAGCTTCCCACTTGTTCAACTACTGCATATGCTGCCTTCAGGCTCCCATCCTCTGCTCTGAAACAACAACCATCTGTGAACAATGTCATAACTTGCGGTGGGGTTGTCAATGGCACCGCAGACAGATCTTCTCTTACTTGATGCTCTCTCAGTGATGGGTGCACAATCATGGGCTGTCCATCTCCCATCAAATCAGCCATATTAATGCCTTTATGTGTATAGTGAAATTGGGACTGGTCAAAATCTTAGCTATTCTTCTCTGTCTCAGTGGTGAAAATGTGAATGATGCTGAATTTACGAATGACATGATGGAGTGTGTGGTGAGTATTGTCAGTGGGTGGCCCATTACAATGTGTGAAGTCTTGTGTATACTTTAGCCAGGCCTGCTGCGAACCTAGAACAAAGTAGGTTGTCTCTGCTCCACACAGTCTAACAGTACACTGGCATACATCAGAACTTTTCTCCTACCCTGGTCTTTTTGGAATAAACACCGTGTGCACTGGATCCTGACTCAGAGGCATCCAGGAAAAATGGTAACTCATAATTAGCACAGCTCAGGTGCACTGCATGAGCTAATGTGTCTTAAGGTCAATGAACGTCCGTTCAGCCTCTGTGTCCACTGAAGTTCTGCTTTCAGATTTTTCATGCCCTGTCTTTGATTAATGTCTAGTGGTGTGTAGTGAACATACATAGGGATTATATGTCTGCTAAATCCTGTTAGGCCTAAAATGACAACATGTCTTTCACTTGGTTGGTTTGTGCAATTTTTTTTTTTTTTTCATCATCAGTTCTAGATCTGTTGTTTCCCAATTTTTCCCTACATATAAGGATATGCAGTATTAGTACAGAATTTGCTACGCTGAACCATTTGTTTATAATTCATTCTCAGTTATTTTATAGCTGTTCCTTGTTTACCTAGTATGATTTGAATTTCTCAGGGGTCTCTATCATTGTACAGTGGAATTCCGATTTCGGTAACTGTGCTGAGTTTCAATGAATTTACCCCATTTATCAACTGCGCTTACATCTTTCTCATCTGTCCTATCCTTACACGTTGCTTTTGCACAGTGATCATCATTTGAGTTTCTTTCATGTCTATGTCTATTATACTTCTGTAGAACGCCAAATTTGAAGACCCAATTTACACAATGCATCTCTTTCTAACAGATTAATAGGAGTCTGATTTGATATAAGGAAAGGTTGGTCACATCTCGTTTATTTTTTTTATATATTTCACTGGGCTTTCCACATATCCTTGTTTTTTTTTTTTTTTTTTTAATGGTTTTATTGGGCTTTGACCTGGACCTCAAAAGTCTACTATCACCTCTCCCTTTCACCCTCAGGCGGCTGTTTCATGGACTGGTGGGGGCAGTTTTTTCCTTCAGGCTGGCCAATATCTCATTGTTCAGTCCATTTTCTTTTTGAGCCATGAATCACTTGGTGCCAAAAACTTCACTCAGATGTGCCATGGAGTTTAAGTCTCTGTTTTAATGTCTCTGGGCGTGTGTCTTTGGGTTTTCTCTTTCTCAAAGCTGTTCCCCTTTTTTTCTTTTTGTGTCCTTAGGGTCCTCTATGGCTTGAAATTCAGCATGCAGTGCTTGCGTCACGTGCATCAAAATAATCCCACTCATGTAATGAGAGTCCACATCTCTGTCAAATTCCGATGTTAAAGTTTGCCCTTGTTTTGCTAATACCACCTTAATCCAATTCCCAGCCGCTTTGTGCATGTCAGGGGGAGAGTGAGCATTAGCCTCTCAAGGTCTGATGTGGCCCAGAACACATAGGGTCTCTTGGTAACTGTATCTTTATTTCAAAATAAAGGTTTCTCAGTCCGTGGTTTAAAATGATCTATTTCCTGTGACACCTTCCTTCCTTCATCAAATGATGGCTCTTTTTCCCTTCCTCCCTCTGTCTCTCTGCCTGCTAGTGGTCTGCTTTTTCTTAATTATTCATGTCTTATCCACAAACATTTCTATCTCCTTAATTTTCCTATTTAACTCTGCCCCTAATAACGTTTGCTCTTTGGTCTTACATGGCCCCATATGTCTTTCATCTCTTAACTCCAGAAACTTTTACAACTCCTGTGAGTTAGGGAAATTTGACCTTAGAGGTCACATAAGGAGGGGGTTCTGCACACACACCCTCCATTTGTCTCTCTCTCTGCCTTTTGGAGCCATTACTTTTTATTACAACAAACCTTAGCTTTTTTAATAGTTATTGCTTTTATTATTATTTTCTATATCTCCTTTTCATCACAATCACTTTATAGTTTATTCTCTTATTTTCCCAGCTCTTAGCCTTCTCTAAATGTAATTTCAACAGTTGTGTTTTGACCTTTTCTAATTCTTCTTCTTCTTTGCTGACCCTCTCTACAGCCCTATCAGTGTGGTGCACTAAATGTTTTTCCCATACTTCATTAGTTGCAACTGGAATGTCTGGGTTATTCTCCATGGATTGTTTAACTCCATTTGGAGCTCCTGTCATGACTGCTGTTCTGAATATGTCTCTTGTTACCGGATTAATTAGACTATTTTCTTCAACCATTTGTTCCCATTCAGCAGCACAACGAAAATAATAGGCTGCTCCAGTCTCACCTGGTTTGATACGGAATTTAATGTTTTGGTACACAGTTGGTGGTACAGGATATAAGCGTCTTAATGCTCAGCCAACATCAGTGCTTACCCTGACGAATAGAGTCTCATTTGGTTCTCGTACAATGCCAGCTTCCACTTCTAAACCCTGCATTTGTGAGGCTGTCAGTATTTGTCCTAACAGGCATCTCAAGTCACCCAAAGCCAAACAAGTTCCATGACATAGGATGGTTAATTTACTTAGCCATCTGCTGCCCCCAGAGGTAATAGGTGGAAGTTTACTCACTATTGCTGTCATATCACTATGTGACCAAGGCTAGTACTGAAGGTTCCCACCTGGTCTCTGCATCAATGGTGCCTGTATCTGAGGTGCCATTATTTGATTACCTGGACCATATAAAACAAACTCCCTCTTCAGCTGAGTTCACTTTCTCACTATTCTGGGTGTTTTCCACTACTTCTATGGCTTCTCTGGCCCTATGTAATGTGTCATCCACATCCTTCTTTACTATCTTTACCATGTGGTCAAATCTCTGTTCCAAAGCCTGTATCTGGTTGGTAACTCCTGTTAAATCTACATCTACTTCTCCACTGTTTATCTCTACCACCATCTGCTGGTGGGACGACTCATATGACGGAGGATGGCTTAATGAAGGATATATTAAAGGTATGTGTTTCTGAAGGGGAGGAGCTGTTGGGTTAGTCTGAATGCTTCCGGTTTTTTCTTCCTTTCTGTCTTTGGCTGCTGAGCTGTTCACTTCCTGTTTCTGTGTGCTGAGTGCCGTAGCAGTTAATGCCACTCTAGTCCATACCCTCAAGTTCTTTTTTAAACTTTCTTCTTCACTGCTGTGTTTTCCTGCATTATACCACTTAACTTTGTCTTTCTCTTCAACATGTCTACGTAACTTACTATGTGCTTTCTTTTCCATCTCTCTAACTTTTGGCGCAAGAGGAGTCACAATTTTTTCCTCTCTGCCCCACCCTTGATCATCACACAACGCTATCCAACATTTATCAATCTCTTTCTGTCTTTTCTTTCCGTCTTCTGGCTCAGTCTGTGCTAAAAGCATATTTGTAACATTTTGCCACTGCACCATTACTGGTTGACACCCGTACTCATCACATCTTTTTGAAATTCAGCCATTTTACACACAATTGTACTGTTCACAATCTTTTACAATTATGTATTCCAATTTATAGTTAAGGTGTCTTTGTGACCAGTTTTCCAAATTAAGTCACTTAATTACTGACGCAACGTCTCAGTTTCTCAACGAGTTTCTGTGACGCAACGTCTTTTCTTCAATCGCCTTTATCCGTATTCACATTCAACTCTTAACATTTAACACACAACAAACAATTTGGAATATTCCTTTACGAGTTCGCCGACTCGAGGGACTCTAACCCGACAGAATTTACGATCTTTAATCGAGGGCCTCAACCCGCAGAATTTACGATTATTTCAATCGAGGGCCTCAACCCGCAGAATTTACGATTTATTTCAATCGAGGGCCTCAACCCGAGAATTTACGATTTATTTCAATCGAGGGCCTCAACCCGCAGAATTTACGATTTATTTCAATCGAGGGCCTCAACCCGCAGAATTTACGATTTATTTAATCGAGGGCCTCAACCCGCAGAATTTACGATTTATTTAATCGAGGGCCTCAACCCGAGAATTTACGATTTATTTAATCGAGGGCCTCAACCCGAGAATTTACGATTTATTTCAATCGAGGGCCTCTAACCCGCAGAATTTACGATTTATTTCAATCGAGGGCCTCTAACCCGCAGAATTTACGATTTTTACAGCTCACGTAAATTACTCTCTCAACCATGCATGTTTCTAACGACTCAAGTCTTTCACATTGATTTGATTTAAAACCTGTGTTTTACGTATATTTACCGTAACTTCTTTCTTACAGAATGTTCATCTAGTTCAACACAACAATTTGAGTATATTCAAAAGCAGAATTTCGATTAAACAGGCTTCTGCTTACCTCTGTTTGTTTAAGGTCGACCTGTGTGTTGAACCGGATCCGTTCTGTTCCCTCACTTGCAAATGTGCTGATGTCTTTCAAATCACGTCACGGGTCACCAATTGTTGGACTTTAAAGGCAGTCCTGCATGTTCAAAATTTGAAGAGACAATTTGCTCAAAAGTAATATGAGGTTTTATTATCAGATGTAAAAGGTAACAAAGCTTTGGGTTGTCAGACGACCTCCAAAAAGCCAACAACCAAAATATTCAAATACACCCATATTTATAAAGTATGTGACGTCGCTCTATCTTCTGACTCCTCCTCTGCTTTTTGCTCCCTTTCCACCAATCACCATACGCCACGTTTATCTGCTTAGTTCCTGAAAAATAAAACCTTCTCAAAACATACATCCTGTGGTCAGTCGCTAGTATTGAGGAATGTTCTCCAGGGACACCCTCCCCCAAGGAGTGGTCTCCTAAAAACAGTTTTGTGGCCGGACAACAACCAACATTCTTAACATTCTTCCTAGTAAAAAGAAAACACTCAATCATCTAATGTTTTTAATTATATAGCGTTGTTTCTTAATCCTATGATTCATTAAAACACATCACAACTCATGATTATACTTAGAACATATGCAGTGGATTGATTCATATTATTTCTTTTCTTTATATCTCTTTGTGTGTGTGTGTTTATCTAGATAATTTATGACTCCAACCCCCAACTTTCTCTGTTCTCCCTGCCTGCCACAGCAACCCCCCACCGAGCGAAACAGAAAGCACACGACAAAATCACACAGCCCAATGAAACAAATGAAAGAAAACACTTATTGATTATATTGATATTTAAATCATACTTTTATCTGAAAAATATTCCCACAGTCCGGATTTGCGATTTGATCAAACTCAATAAAACAGCCATTTTTTTACATTTTTAACTATTTCACATTTAAACCTATTTTAACTCAAATTGATTTACCTTTCCCACTAATCCAACTAATACTTTGTGCTACTTCACTGCACAAGGTCCCTAACAATGCGAGACTGAATGGGGGGGAAATGCAGTGCTGTGGTTTACCAGCTAATGCAGCATGAAGCTTTTATTTGCAAACACAGCAAATGTATTTGATGTCCGTGGGGAGCTAGTGTGGTTAGCATTAGCGTAAGCTTATTGATTGTAACATTAGCACGTTTCACTGGTGTGGTTAAACTCAACAGTCTCACAGGGCATTTGCTTTTTGAAACAAGTTCACTGAAATTGATTAAAACAAGCACTCAACACATATAAATGTAGTATTATGTTACAATTTGATACTAAGAACAGCACAGACTGTACACAAGCAATTTTATGGGTGTAACAAGAAATTTGTGGGTGAGGTAATACATCACCAGTGTTGGGAGTAATGCGTTACAAAACTTTTACTTACTTTTTGCTGTAACGCAGTAGTGTAAGGCATTACTAATCAATTTTCAGTAATATTTTACTCGGTACATGTTCAGTAATGCTTGCGTTACAACAAACTTTTCGTCCGCGAGACATTAACAAATCAAAAATCCCGCAAGTAAGGTCTATTTCCTGTTCATGAATAGATGCGTGTGGTGTCATTCATCTCCCTCTGGCTGGTGGAACTTTGTATTTTGTATTGTAAAGCAGCATGATTTCAGACTCTGAGCTCAAGGTCTGATTCTATTGGCCCCGCCCGGTTCGCTGTAAGCCCTAGCACCAGTGTTGCCAGGGTTGCGGTTTACCCGCACAATTGGGCTATTTTGAAAATGCAGTTGCGGGAAAAATTATGGAGCCGAGGGTTTGGGGGCTACTTTCATAATGTACTGCGGCCGCCAAAATGTTTATTTATATTCTAAGGATAAATGTTAATTGATGAGATTCTTAATGTGTATTCATACTCAGATGAATACCTGGCACCTCCAGGACCGGGACCCGTTCTCGAAAGTGTGGGGAACGAGCGTCTGACTATGGAAGCATATTGGTTGCTATTTTCAATTTGAAATGCAATACGCAAAATGGCAATGCAGTATGTAAAATGACAATGCAATTGTGTACTTAAATATACATTTTAAATAACGTATGCGCAACATTAAGTGCAAAATGACAATAAAATGTCATTTACATTTGTCAGTTCCTACACTAGTTTAAATATGTTATTTAAATGGATATTTTTAATGCTCTTTAAGTTGCAAAATTAAAATGAAAATGCATTCCCCGGATTGATTATATATGTTTAAGATAGTCAAGCAAAACTGTAGCAAAATGAAAATTCTAATGTTATTTTCCCTAAATGCATTTACATTAACAGGTTGAACATTTGGGATTGCATTTTAATTTACACACCGCGCGTTGGGTGTTGCAAAATTCAATGTGGACTTGAAAATGTAATTCATTTATTTTGTATAGCCTAGTTAATTCAAGAAATCAGCAGTCTAAAGAGGTTGATTGGCAAAAAGTATTTTGTATTTTGAAAATACAAAAATACAAAGACATTTTGTCAAGTTCTACTTCTGTAGTTATTTTGGTGAAAGTAAAAGTTACTCAAAAGTAATACAGGAGTCATGTAACGTATTACAATTCTGACACAGTAATATTGCAAGGTAAGGGATTACTTTTAAATAACAGTAACAAGTAATCTGTAATGTATTACAGTTTGGAAGTAACTTGCACAACACTGTACATCACAGATCAGAATCAAACATCTGTAGCCACACAAGAGCCACAACTCATTGAGCACACCCGCTGACCACTTTTCTACGGGTAAGGGTAATTAAAAGGTTAAATTTAATTTAACATCATTGGAGACAGAATGACGAGACAGAGCGAGTGTCTACGTGACATTATTCACAAAGACACAGACTCCTTCGGCTCAGAACTTTACATTCATACCACACTGTCCACATCTCGCATCTGTAAGTAAATCAGAACTTCCTCCGATACCCAGTGGTCTTGGTTGAATTTGTTTTGTGTGCAAAAATATGCTAATACAATCCAGAGATTCATTATGCTAATACAACTAATTATGTTATCTTCAGCAGTCTCTCTTTCTAAAAACAAATTTCATCATAGTATTATATTACTACCCTTTAAGGAAAATTTGAGCTGTGCTTGCCCATACAAAACTCAACACTGAAGTGCATTGGAACGAGCAGCCTTATCTGATGTGTTTACGTAATATCAACTGAAACAGGAAAAGAGTGCAGGACATATTGAGTAGCCCCTCCCCTTTTTAAAAAAACCAATACAATCTCATGGGAATTCGTATGTATTTTACGAGGTGACTAATTAGTAGGAATAGACTCTATACGCGATCGCTTCCGCATTTTGTCTCAGCCAACTCAGTTACATCCAGATGGAATGACGTTTTTTGTCGCTTCAAGATTACGGTCAACGACGTGAGTCAAATTATCCAAATGCTGCATCATACATCGACAACCAAAAATGGAAAAGGCTTCAAGCTATAGGTTTCAAATTACATATTTGCATATTTGCTCAGCCGTAGTACTGCTTTTGGTTGACTGAAATTTGAATGTTTTATTGTAAATATATTGTTATTGCTTGGTGACAGATTACCTCAGCGCTATGAAAGTGGAAGTGGCGTAGCTGGCTGAGATTTTAGTGGAAGTACATCATCACCGTGCACGCATATAGTCCTACAATGTTATTCATATGTTTGACTATGATTTGGTTTTGCGCCATTGACGTTGGGTTTGGGGGTAGGGGAGGGGCTACTGTGTTGCTTTATTTGAATATTTGCATACTTTTGTAGCATCAGTTCTGGCATGTCTTGTTGTATCAGCCAATCACATCAGGTGCTAATCTACGTTAATCAATAGTCATACTATGCCCATTTAAATTGCCTTTCTTAGCTCCTTATCAGCTGCTTAATCGTGCCGCACTCAAAACCCATCACCATCCCCATCTCCTCCATATCTGTCTGCATCTGTCGGGACATTTTAATTTAATCCTGTTATGCATTACGAACTGTTTTGGTTCCCCAGGTGGAGCAAGGCTGCATGGACAGGCAGAACGTTTTCCCAGAACAGTGTAGTGTATTTCGGGGAAACTATGAGTTTAACCACAGTAACATACGTATAATTAATTGTGATTAACCATTAATTATTTTATACACTTTAACCTGATGCAGCAGAGCTAATAACAGTGACAAACTAAAATGTACTCATCCAGTGAGTGATCAGCAGGTTGTATATTAACTCTAAGAAATATTACTCCCCTGGCCTGGAAAAACAATATTCTTACTGTAGTACAGTACCACTTCAGAAATCTTAACGAAATCAAGCAGTTTAAGTGACCTTGATATGTGATAAATAAACACAGAAACAATTCGAGCGTGGATACACATGCGGGTTATTTATCTACACTACGGGGGGAATAAAACCAACTACTAACAAAGACAAAACATTAACAAACAAACATAAAAACGTAAAAGCAGTAAAGAATGAAAGAAATAGACAAAGCAAAGAGTGGCAATATAAAATCAGCTATTCGCATCTGCATAAACCATCAAGGACAATCTCCTTATTTAAAAGGGGCAAAGCTTAAGCGCAGCTATTTAGAAATAGATCATATACTTGCATTGGCTTCCTGGTTGTGCTGGGACAAGTTCATGGTGCGCGTGCAAAAAGGTTTCAGAGTCCTGATGAGTTCAAAGCGAGCGGGTGAGTCCGTCGGATTCTTTCTTAAAACCGGATTGGCTGACGAAGGTAGAACGGACTTAGCCGAAGTAAACTGCCGGAAGAAGCTGTCTCCGAGGAGAGAGACAGGTCTCGAGAGGGTGACCGAAACACGAGTGAGCAAACGCGCAGGAGTGCGAACGCACCCAAGCGAACGAACATACACAAAAGAGCCAGCTTTCCTGCGTGTTCAGATGTTTTAACACAGAGGGCGTCACGTCCCTCCAAGGTGGGCGTTCCAATGAGATGAGATAGTTTCGGGCGCGAAAACATGTTTCTTTGTCCGGCACACTAACTCATTTGCATTTATGGTCACCTGGTAGTTTGGAGCAGGAATAGACTTAGAATAGAATAAAATGAGTATGGTATAAAATACATTACTGTGCTATACACCATATTCTAATACATGAAAATGGAAACACGTAGATATGAAACATGAAGGGGTTACAATTACATTGACCTGTAGTTTGGACATGAATGTAAATATACACAGAATACCACTAAGCACATATGCCTTTGAGGTTATAGGTGAAGGCGAATAACATAGAGGCAAGCATACAATGTGGAGATTCATGTGTATACACTTTAAACCAGTCTTTTGTGGCTAAGGAAAGAGAAAGAGACATTCTTTTGGAAGAATTTGAGGCTCTCAGTCCCTGGGGGCCACATGGCTTTTCTCACTTTGGTGAACAGTCCTGTCCTCCCCCAAGAACCTCCTTTGAAGTCTAGGGGAGAGTATCTGAATCTGTCCTGGTTTAGATGAAGGTGTTGAGAACAGGACATTTGGCCAGACTTGTTGGTGCCTGGTCATAGTCCTGCTGAGAGGTTACTGTGTTTTACGATCACAGATGGTAAACTTTAATCCGACCATACCCTACAACAGTTTCATTCTGCCAACCTTAAATATAGCTATTGTTTGATTATTTGACGGCAGGGGTCCTGATAGAATTCACATCATATTCATTCGTGACCAGAAGGTTGCCGGTTCGATTTTCAGGGCCGGCGGGTAACGACTGAGGTGCCCTTGAGCAAGGCACTTGCTCCCTACTACTTGCTCCCCGGGTGCTGCAGTGATAGCTGGCCACTGCTCCGGGTGTACGTGTGTTCACGACTTGCTGTGCGTGTCTTCACTACTCTCTGGATGGGTTAAATGCAGAGGTCACCATACCTGACAAATAGGTCACTTTCACTGCATACACATTTACCATGTCGTAATATATGCAGGGATTCCCATGAGGTCGGGTTTAAAGGAGTCATATGACACAGCTAAAACGAATATTATCATCTCGGTTACGTTTGTAACCTCGGTTCCCTGATGGAGGGAACGAGACGTTGTGTTGAACCGACAGATGGGGTTCGACCCTGAGAACCAATCGCTTCCGACTTCTTAGAAAAGGCCAATGAAAATTGGCGAATGAAATTTGCATGCCGGACTCCGCCCCCGGATATTCGGGTGTAAAAGGGAGACGGCATGCCTCATTCATTCACCTTAGTTCTGAGGAGCCTGAGACCTCTCACGACTGCTGCAGAGGACAGCACGTGTTGTGGCAAGAGGACACAACGTCTCGTTCCCTCCATCAGGGAACCAAGGTTACAAACATAACCGAGACGTTCCCTTTCTGTCGGTCTCTCGACGTTGTGTCGAACTGACAGATGGGGTTCCAATGGAAAACGCCATAACACTGTGCCCTGTCACAATCTCAACGAAGCGATGGTGACTGGCCTGGGCGTGTCAGCCGTGAGCGCTACCGCGAAATTGTAACCTACAGAGCTTTCTTGAAAGGTGGGAAGGCCCCTACCTTCGGCCT
This sequence comes from Triplophysa rosa, assembly GCF_024868665.1. Taxonomy (NCBI): domain Eukaryota; kingdom Metazoa; phylum Chordata; class Actinopteri; order Cypriniformes; family Nemacheilidae; genus Triplophysa; species Triplophysa rosa. The sequence goes on along the minus strand of NC_079890.1, from coordinate 11,074,994 downwards.
CACAGGCAGCGGCCTTGTTTCTGTAACAGCGAGAAGCCGCCTGGAACTGTAAGGCCACTGGGTAAGCGCTACTTCCTCAAGCAGGGGATGCGCTACAGAGACCACTTCCTACCACAGGGAGGAGTCTAGTGGAGATACCAACATGGTCTCACCGATGGGGGAGAACTCATGGGAAGAAAGTGTGGACTGAAGGAGTTAACCGCGAGGTGGAGGTCCACCTGGGGAGGTCATGGGATACCAAGGTGGGAACCAGCATGAGGATACATCAGACGGAACCGCCCTGCTGGGGGGTTGCAACGTCTGGTAGCACTAGGTCCGGTTAGAGCTATGTTGCGAATAACTCCGGAGATACCCGGCCTAAGGGGCAGGGCTGCTCTGCCCAGCACGCCCGCAGGAGGTGCTTGCTAGTGATGGATGGAGTGCCTGTTCTTCACCCAGTGGGGGAAGAAGGGAGGCTAATAGTACGCTGACCCCCTTAGGAGAAAGGGGGGTACTGTCATAGGCGTACACCCTACCGGCCGCCGGTCTTGCCTGATGCCTGCAAGACTCGAGCCGATACCGGTTTTACGCGGACGCTGTAGGACCTCGCGAAGGTCGCGAAGGTGCAGCCCAACCCGCAGCTCTGCAGATGTCTGCCAGAGAGGTGCCTCGAGCCAGTGCCCACGAGGAGGCTGTACTCCGTGTGGAGAGAGCTCTCACCCAGTGGGTGTAGGCGATCTTAGGACAGGTACGCCAAGTGACGGCATCCATGATCCAGTGCACCAACCTCTGTTTGAGACAGCCCTCCCTGCTGATCTCCAAAACAGACAAAGAGCTGCTCAGAGCTTCTGCGGCTCTGCGTGCGGTCCAAACAGAGGCGCCATGCGCGTACTGGACACAACACAGATGGGGTTGGGTCTTCCTCCCCGGTGGGGAGTGCCTGTATGTTCACCACCTGGTGTCTCGGGGGAGTGGTGGGAACTTTGGGCACGTAGCCGGGCCGGGGTCTCAAGATAGCGTGAGAATGACCGGGCCCGAGTACTAGGCAATCTGTGGACACGGAGAATGCTTGTAGGTCCGCTACCCTCTTGAGCGTCCTCCCGAGAGCCGTCTTCATCGAAAGTGAGAAAGAGCGGCATCTCCGAGGGGGCTCCAGGACCGCATCAAGGTCGTAAGAGGGTACGGAGCGTGGGTGAGGTGGTAGCCTTCCCGCGCCCCTTAGGAACCAAATGATCAGGTTGTGCTGTCCTAGAGACTACCAGCAACTGGGTCGTGATGAGCGGCAACAGCGGCTACATACACGTTCAGTGTGGAAGGGGAGAGATTATTCTCGAGTCTCTGGAAGGACCGCACCCACTTGATCAAGCAACTCCGCGGGTCTTCTCTTCGAGAAGAGCACCAGGATGAGAAGAGGCACCACTATAGGCGTATAGTCGCCTAGTGGCCAGGGCCCTAGCCTGAGTAGTGGTCTTAACCGCCGCAGGGGTTAGGCCACTCAGGATCTCCTCGTTCCGTCCAGGGGCCAGACATGGAGGTTCCAGAGGTCTAGCCCGTAATGCCATAACGTGCCCTTCCCCTGGGAAAGCAGGTCCTTCGTCAGGGGAATCGGCCAGGGGGGAGCTGTCGTCAAGAGCATTAGCTCCGAGAACCAAGTCCGGTTGGGCCAGTATGGCGCAACTAGTACACTTGATGCTCCTCTTCCCTGACCTTGCACAGGGTCTGTGCAATGAGGCTCACTGGGGGGAAGGCGTACTTCCGCTTGTCCCACGGCCAGCTGTGCGCTAGAGCATCCGTGCCGAGGGGGGCCTCGGATGGGAGTACCCTAGCGGGCAATGGGTGGTGTCCAGGGAGGTGAACAGGTCTACCTGAGCCCGCCCGAACTGTACCCAATGAGCTGGACTGCGCGGGGGTGGAGTCGCCACTCTCCGCGAGGCGTCAACTGACGAGAGAGCACATCGGCTGTCTGGTTCAGGTCACCTGGGATATGTGTGGCCCTGCGGACTCCACAGGAGGAGGCGTCGGGCGAGTCGTGTTAGCTGCCATAAGCGAACGCCACCCTGGCGGTTAAAAACGCTACGGCAGTTGTGCAGTCCGACCGGACCAGCACATGCTTGTTCTGCACGAGAGGTTGTAACCCCTTCAGTGCGGGTAGCACATCCAACAACTCTAGGCAATTGATATGCCTGCGCAGGCGGGGGCCCGTCCATCGCCCTGACACTGCGTGCCCGTTGCACACGGCACCCCAACCCTGCAGGGAGGCGTCTGTCGACCCTGACGCGTCTCGCCTGCCCGAGAGGGACCCCCGTCCGTAGAAAAGGTCATTGAAGACCAAGGGGTTAGGGTGCGTCGGCAGAAAAGCGTAATCACCATCCGCCTGCTGCCGGTGTGCCACGCTCTCCAGGGAACTCGACTCTGTAGCCAGTGTTGGAGCGGTCTCATGTGCATCAACCTGAGGGGTATCACCACCGTCGAGGATGCCATGTACCCAGGAGCCTCCTCCCGCTGACTGCTTGAAATATTCCAGGCAGTTCAACACTGACTGAGCGCAGTCGCGCTGTAATGGAGACAGAGTTGAGTTCCATACCAAAAAAGAGTATGCTCTGCACAGAGGAGAGCTTGCTCCTTTTCGGTTGACCTGTGGTCCCAATCGATCTAGGTGCCGAAGCACTAGGTCCCTGTGTGTACATAACAGATCTCACGAGTGTGTCAAATGAGCCAGTCGTCGAGATAGTTTAGTACCCGCACACCTCTCTCCCTGAGGGGAGTGAGGGCGGCTTCCACGATCTTCGTGAAGACTCGTGGGGACAGGGACAGACCGAAGGGGAGGACTCTGTACTAATATGCCTGACCCTCGAAAGCGAACCGTAGGAACGGGCGATGACGAGGGAGAATGAGACATGAGAGTAAGCGTCCTTCAGGTCGATTGCCATGAATCCATCTTGACATCTGATAGATGCCAGGATGCGCTTCTGCGTGAGCATCCTGAACGGCAGCTTGAGTAGGTGCCTGTTCAGGGTACGCAGATCTAGCGACCCCCGCTCTTTTGGGGACGATGAAGTACGGGCTGTAAAACCCGTTGAACATCTCGGCTAGAGGGACGAGCACGATCGCTTCCTCACCAGAGGGGTGGCGACCTCGGCCCGAAGCACGGGGCATCCTTGCCTCTGCTGAGGTTAAGAGGATGCCCCGAAACTTGGGCGGGCGTCCGGGGAGTTGGATCGCGTAGCCGAGACGGACCGTATCCCGTAGTCACCGTGACGGTTTGGGAAGCTCTTGTCAGGCTCCCAGGGACCGACAGGGAGGCTAGGGGTACGTTCTGCTTCATCGACCTCCCGGGGGTGGTTCGATGGCTGGCAGTACGGATCCCTCGCCGTGGGGGGGACCCCCGGGGAGGAGATCGGCTCTGCAGTTTTACCTGTCTGGCGAAGATGTAGCACAACGCACCATCGAATGAGAGTGCTTAGGCTGATGATTATCCTTGACATTGGGTCTTGCCGCAACGTCGAGTTGCCGAACACCGTCGTGTAGAGGGTGAGAGCGGCTGTGATAATACCCAGACGATGATGTGGCACAACGCACCGTCGATTGAGAGTGCTTAGGCTGCTGATTATCCTCTACATTGGGTCTCGCCATGACGCAACGTCGAGTTGCCGAACACCATCGTGTAGAGGGTGAGAGCGGCTGTGATAAACGCCTAGAGAGGGAGAAAACTTTTTAGAATGGGCTGTTGGGACGGGGCAGGAACCGTCCCGGATCGACCACCAGCAATGGAATGGCTGGGGTCGGGCCCGAAGGTATTCTCGATCTCCCTGGGGTCTTCCCATGAGGGCCGCGGCTGCTGATGGGGTGGTGGTCTTCTCTTCGATGTCTCGAAGAGGACCAGGGCTGCTGGGAAGCTTGACGGTGCACAGGATCTTGGCGGCCAGAGGGCGTTCGAGTTGCTGCTGGGGAGGACATACTTGATATCCTCTGTCTGCTCCCTAACTGTCGAACTCGACAGTATCACCAAACAGCCCCCCCTTGCGAGATGGGTGCATCGAGAAAGCAGACTTTCTCAGTATTACTCACCTGTGCAAGGTTCAGACAGAGGTGTCTCTCCTGGACCACAAGTGTGGACATCGCCCGACCCAGGGCCCGCGCGATCACCTTGGTCGCCCGAGAGCGAGGTCGGTGAAGCTGCGGAGTTCCTGCATAAGCGCTGGATCGGTGTTACCCTCATGGAGCTCTCTCCGCGCATTGGCCTGCAGGAAGGCCATAGCGTGGAGAGAGGGGACAGCTTGGCCCGCAGCAGAGTTAGCTCTCGACACCTCAGATGCCGAAAAGCCTACGTGCTTTGGACGGGAGTCTAGGTCGAGTCCCTGGGGGACATCGACGTATCCTCTAGCTGCCCCACCATCGAGGGAAGAAAGGGTGATGGAACTAGTTGACGTGTACGTGCCGAAGGGGGCGTTCCAGGTCGTACAAGGTTCCTCATGCACTTCCGGGGGAACACGGCACTGGGGGCGAGTGCGGCTTGGAACCGCTCTCAAGCCTGATGTACCGTGTATCCAGCCGCGAGCATTGGGAAAGGCAGTGCGATGCACCACAACCCAATGCCGGCGGCGCGGGAAAGCATGGTTGACATTTCGACGTCCGCTTCTTCCTGATCTCGACCCCCCAAGGGAGGGAGCTTCAAGGAATCGTCGGAGTCTGATGCCAGTAAGTCACCCTCTGATGCTGCAACAGACATCTCATCATCACGTACCGTGTCCGATACGTGATTGAGGAATAAGACGGCGGACCGTCTCATGGGGAACTGTCAGACGAGCAAGACGAGGTGCGAACGGTCCGCGAGCCAGTTGCTGATGGATTAGCGCTCACAATAATCCTCATATCACCCTCGCTGCTCGCCGTAGTGGGCGGAAGGGCCATAGTCCTGCCGTCACGGAACGGGAAACAGAGGAGGTGGTGGCTGAGTCCCGTGGGAACACAGCCACCCGTGACGCAACGTCTGAATCGTCAACAGCCCGCAGTGCGGGCAGGACGTATCCACAACATCTGCCCCAGCGTACTGGAAGCAGACATCGTGTCCGTCCCCCTCCTCGATGAGTGTGTTGCACCCACGAGAACAGCGGGACATGCCACGCTGGAGAAATTTGCTCTTTTAGAGAAAAAACTCGAACACTTCTGGAACCGCCGAGACGCCCAGGGGAAGTCGCTGCAGGAAGGGACAGTCCGCTGCACCACGTCGTAGAGCCGGCAGTCTTGTAGCGAAGTCTGTTGATCATGAGCGAAGGCTCCGAAGAACAAAAGGTGAATGAATGAGGCACGCCGTCTCCCTTTTATACCCGGATATCCGGGGGCGGAGTCCGGCATGCAAATTTCATTCGCCAATTTTCATTGGCCTTTTCTAAGAAGTCGGAAGCGATTGGTTCTCAGGGACGAACCCCATCTGTCGGTTCGACACAACGTCGAGAGACCGACAGAAAGGGAACGTTAGTTTTAGATGTAATGCAATGTGTATAAGCTATTTAAGGTTAAAAACGCTGTATTTTCCACATACCGTGCCTGTTTGTATCTCCTCTTGGCCCCGCCTCTCTGAAACGTGAAGATTTTTTACAAAGCTCTGAAAAGCGAGGTGTGCTATGATTGGCCAGTTAACCAGTGCATAGTGATTGGTCGAATACTTAAGCGTGTGACGGAAATGTAACGCCTCTTACCATATTCGGAACATCATGTTCCCAAGCAATTGTACTGACAGGTGATAAAATGTCAACGGTACTTTCCTTATCAATTCGAGCCCGAATCTGATCCGGAAAATGAAGATGATCAAGCTGATACATCAACCTTACCAGCGCGACTTGAGCAGGATGTAAAGGATTGGTAAGGTTTTTAAAAAATATATTACAGTATGTTAAATAGTTAAAAACTATAGCTAATGTTTTACCTTTTATATATGACATTACAAAGATTTGCCGTTAGTGATCAACCAGTGTTCAACAAAGACAACAAACCCCATTATAAACACGGCATTTGTTGCCTCTAGTTGGAACATAATTACTGATTATTAGGACTTATGTTGTCTTTTTTCACGTTGCACGTGTCTGAATTTGCAGATCACACAGAGAAACAAAATGCGCCACAAACGCACGACAAACTCAACTCGCTTTAGGCCATTACAAAGTCTTTTACAATGAAAATATACTTACAGGCTGCAAATCTGAAGCGCCAGACTGTCCTTTTTAACAAAAGCTTTCGTGCACAGCCGGCCTTGATTTCTCCCAGGTTCATGAAGCAATCATCTGTGAAATGCGCTGCACACACTTGAATATTCGGATTGTACTGTTCTGGAACAGTATTGTAAATAAATTGTAACCATTAGTTTTTAGTTGTCTCATCTTTTGGAAGGGCAAACAAAGAGGCTTCTTTTCGCAACGAAACACACAGCATCTCCACAACATGGCTGTGGCGGCGATGATACAATGAGATTTACGAGTACGCCCACCTTACTTGCGTATACATTTGGGAGGTCTTAGTCAAGTCATACCACGAAATGACGTAGATTCGTGGGGGTGTGGTTACACGAGGCGTTTCAGGCAGGTCTGGGTGAGCATTCGCTTTTAGATACAATGCATCCTTTCAACTCTCAACTCAACTCAACTTTATTTATATAGCGCTTTTACAATTTTCATTGTTACAAAGCAGCTGTACATGAGACATATTGACTATAAGCAAAATAATTAAAGTTGTACCTGCAAAAACAAGAAAAAGTTGAAAACACAGAAGACAGACATACCCACATACAAAACACTCCACACACACAATATGCACACGTACTAACACACATAGACATAGAGACACACGCAACCCACACACACACACACACACACACACACACACGCTCAGTGAGAGCACACATTTAAGATAAAGGAGAGAGAAGCACAGGTCAAATATAACAGACTATAAATTCCTATATGCAATATTAATTAAGTAAAACTTTAAAATTCTAAAGCAGCCCCCCGCAGGCAGATAGTGCAAAAACAGTATGCAAAGGTGGCGAGGAACCCAAAACTCTAATCGAGAAAAAAAACCTCAGAGAACCCAGGCCCAACCAGGGGATTCCAGTTCCCCTCTGGCAAAAGCTGCTGCCTCTGCACAAGCTCCAGAGAGCTTGCACAACAAGGCTAAATAAAATAAATAAACTTAATAATAAAATAAATTATAGTTTAAGATTATCATTAATAATCTAATAGCATTTGAAATTTTGTGGTGAAGACGTGTCAGGTGACCGCGTCCTTCTTTATCCAGCTCTATCATCTCAGCTCTTGTCAGGTCGCCCTTCCCATTCTCCGCTCTACCATCAGGTCAGGCCATGAACTGCATCCTGCTCGCTGTGGTAACCTTGGAACAATGAGACAAGACTGGCTGAGAGTAGAGTACTGTTCTGCACTCTTTGATGCAACAAGTACATCAGTTGTGTTTTTGGTTCCGGTTGATCTAACTAATGCAGCCTAAACCCTCAGAAGATTTATATTATGGAAGAGTAGTGTATGCAAGATTAAAAAGATGCGTCTTTAGTCTAGATTTAAACTGACAGAGTGTGTCTGCCTCCCGGACAGTGCAGGGAAGACTATTCCAAAGTTTAGGCGCTAGATAGGAAAAGGATCTACCACCTGCACTTGATTTTGAAATTCTAGGTATTACCAACTGACAGGACGCCTGAGAGCGTAATGCACGTGAAGGACTGTAATACAAAAGGAGTTCATTCAAGTACTGAGGAGCTAAACCATGTAGGGCTTTATAGGTAATAAGCAAGATTTTAAAGTTAACGCGATGCTTTATAGGTAACCAGTGCAAGGTTGACAGAACCGGGCTAATATGTTCATACTTTTTTGTACGTGTAAGAACTCGAGCTGCCGCGTTTTGGACCAATTGGAGTTTTTGTAATAAGCCTGCAGGGCAACCACCTAACAGTGCATTACAGTAATCTAGTCTTGATGTCATGAATGCATGAATTAACTTCTCTGCATCTGAGATTGACAGCATATGACGTAGTTTAGATATATTCTTAAGATGGAAAAACGCAATTTTACAGGTGTTGGCGACGTGGCTCTCAAATGACAGATTACTATCGAATAGAACGCCAAGATTCTTTGCTGACGACGAGGGTTTTATGGAACATCCGTCAATAGTTAAACAGTATTCTTGGTTGTTACTTATAGCAGTTTTCGGTCCAATAAGTAACACTTCCGTTTTGTCCGAGTTCAGTAATAAAAAGTTGTTACTCATCCAGTTTTTTATATCGACTATGCATTCCATTATTCGATGGAACTGCTGTGTTTCATGAGGCTTCGAGGAAATATAAAGTTGAGTATCATCAGCATAACAGTGAAAGCTAACTCCGTGTCGCTTTATTATATCTCCTAGAGGTAGCATGTATAATGCGAAGAGCAGAGGCCCTAAGACTGAGCCCTGTGGTACACCGTACTGGACTTGCGATTTGCGTGACACCTCATTGTTTATTGCTACAAATTGAAAACGGTCGGATAAATAAGATTTAAACCATTTCAAAGCTATTCCTTTAATGCCGACGTAATTTTCGAGTCTATGTAGGAGTGTGCTGTGGTCAATGGTATCGAATGCAGCACTAAGGTCTAGCAGCACCAATAACGAGATACAACCTCGGTCAGATGCCAATAGCAGATCATTTGTAACTCTGATCAAAGCAGTCTCTGTACTGTGACATGCTCTAAATCCAGACTGGAATTCTTCATTGCTTCATTGCAAACAATCCTTTGTTCCGACACTTTAATTTTTGCAATTTTATGTGTCTAGTACATGCATGGGCAACTTATAACACACCAAAGACACAGAAAAACACGTGTTCGCACCATATGACCCCTTTAAATAACCCTAGCATTTTGCTGGTTATTTGTCAACACTAGCAATAACAATAGCATTTCGTTTACGTCACTTTGTGACAGCCACAGTTGTATAAAAATTAAGTCTCATAGATTAGATTTAGATTTACTTTGAAGTTGCTATTACAAAAAAATAAATACAACATTCAGTGTAGTGTTGTTTTTAGCGGCCCAATTTTAGTTTTAGTCTAGTCTTTGTGTCAAGCTGTCATTTTAGTTTTTATTAGTTTTAGTCACGTTCATACTCTTTTTAGTCTAGTCAAATTTCAGTCGACTAAAAGTCTGAGCATTTTAGTCTTATTTTAGTCAGAATTATCCATGACTATTTTCGTCTAGTTTTAGTCGACGAAAACTGATGACATTTTAGTCTAGTTGTAGTCAATGAAAATTGTATTTTAGTCTATCTTTAGTAATGCACTTCCATGTAACCCAGTCAGTATAAGTACCCAGTAGTATAGACAAAACCAAAATTTTATTTTAGCCAAACCCATTTCAAACAAGGTTATCTTATTCCAGACACGGAAGACGTCTGATTTGAATTTACGGTCATCGGTAGGGGTGGGAATCTCTAGGCACGTCACGATGCAATTCGATTACGATTCAGAGGGCTGCGATGCGATTATAAAACAATTCTCTATTAGGGCTGCAACTAACGATTATTTTAATTGTCGACTAATCTAATGATTATTGTTTTCGATTAGTCGACTAATCTAACGATTATTGTTTTTTATTAATCTAATGAAGATTTTTTGGATTACTTTATTAATCCTTTGGCAAACTTTGCAAATAAACAATAAATTCTAGTATTTTCTTACATTATAAAGCAAATCATACTTTTTACTCCACTACATTTTATAAATAAATATTGTTGTTTTAACATTTTAATCCGTGTTTACATTAAAATCACCATCTTCTTTTAATTAAGTAGTTTTAATTTTAAAAGTAAAAAATACCGATTTTTATGTACTTAAGTACTGTATTAAAGGTAAAAAAAACGTTTTATTGCACTTATGCTTTTTGTTGTCCTTATGTTGTTCCAATTGCTTCCATTGTTTCCCTCATCTGTAGGTCGCTTTGGATAAAAGCGTCTGCTAAATGACTAAATGTAAATGTAAAAAAACATTAAAAAATGTGTATATGAAATACTAGAGCATGATATATGCTCTGTATTTTTTTCCTCCAAGTAATATCCGATTCTATTTTCAGTCTCATAATGTAATTGAGTAAAAGTAAAATACTACTATCTGTCTTAGAGCTGTAATCGGGCCTTAGAAGTTAGGCCCGACAGGGTCCGAGCCCGACAGAATTCGGCCCGAGCCCGACAAGTACATTTTGATTGACAGCTTTTTAAAAGCCCGAACCCGTTTACAGCCCGACATTAGGCTATTCAAATGTGCGCACGCACACAGCTTTTGTCAAGAATGCATCATTTATACATGTTTGAACATAGTTTATTAATGACTAACCTAGGCTATAGGCCACTTGGAAGTTGGAACAAAGAAATAAAATAAGTCCTCTGTAACATTGTAACATCTCACATATCCCACTGGCTCATTATTCTCATTATGCACATGGTCAAAACTTTCCCTCACCTCAGACTTTGCTTTAGTTGCTGGTGCAACCAAAACGTAATTGCCAGAGGCAAGCCTCCATTTCACCTCCTCAGCATCCATTTTCGCATCTTTCTCGCGCTAATTGGAAGGCATCACATGACCGCTCATTTACCGCGCAAGCCCGAGCCCGTGTAAAATGATAGAAATTAAGCCCGAACCCGACCGAAACCGTCGGGTCACGTCGGGTCCGGGCAAAGATCTTCAGCTCTAATCTGTCTCTGTTTATTGTACAAAACTATCACCGTATAAAAGACTCTAATGCACAGTGGCGTTAAAGCGAGCCCGCGCACCCTGAACTCAGAATGATGCGCTTAATGCATTCGCTTCGTTATTTACAGTTATGCGCATCCTGGACGCACAATGATGCGCTTAAAGCACCTACTCCTTCTGAAGTCCCGGGGATCATTTTGCTCCCCAAAGTAAATAATAGTTAGAACACAACGAGAAGAGATGATATGTTACATGTTTAACACATAGTGCGTTGCATCAATCCGACAGTATACAGTTAAATCAGAGGTTTAAAAAGAGTTATTTCGTATGAAGACGCAACATATTCAGACCGCTTCCAGTGCTTCTAATAAGCTAAGCTATACTCAGCTAGAAACGTTAACTCACAGTCTCTAGCAAAATACATTTTAAACAAAACCATAGACTATCATCTTGTCATTATGAAGAATAATGAAAACATTGGAACATTTGGAAAGAGTAGCGTCCTGACCGTCACCGTACACACGCATGCTGACTGGAGATTGACAGACAGCACCAGCGGAGGTCAGAGTTTCTTAATTATTGGTTGACAGAGCCAAATACTGATCTTGTATCTAAGCTTCTTCTTCTTCTTCTGATCCCCCAAATTTCTGACTGCTACTCCTCCTAGAGCTTTAAACTACATCCACCAAACTTTCCACAAACCTTCAGTCTAGTCTGACTTGAGTTGCTATATCTTTTCTAACTGATCCGGGTTCTGGTTTTCGAAAACCGGACTCTCAAAACCACCTAATTTCCCATAGACTTAACATTGCGACAAACTTTGACGGCTCATAACTCAAAGTGAGGATGTCGTAGAAACTTGCGAGTTACCACGTTTGAAGAAGCTGGCAGGCTCTGTAAGAACATCACTCACAATGGGGTGTAAGTTGTACCCCTGGGGCGTAAGAGCCCCCCAAAATTCCCCATTGAATTATATTGGGACAGGAAACATGCCCATATAAGGCGTCATAACTGTCCCATGTTGAATAACTTCGCAGTACAACCACTTAAAGACAAGGGGGTGGGCTCATTTTACTCAAGCAACCAATCAGTATCCCAGGAACATCCTTAAGCTACGAAGCCACGCCCATAGCAACCATTTACAGCAACCGCTCCCATAGACTCCCATTATAAAAAGTCCAGATGGATATCTTTGCAACACAGTGTCGTAAAGACAAGGGGGTGGGCTCATTTGGCTCAGGCAACCAATCAGTGTACCAGGATCATCATGAAGCTATTAAGCCACGCCCATAGCAACCATTTACAGCAACCTAGCAACCACTCCCATAGACTCCCATTATAAAAAGTCCAGATGGATATCTTTGCAACTCAGTGTCGTAAAGACAAGGGGGTGGACTCACTTGACTCAGGCAACCAATCAGTATCCCTGAAACTTCATTAAGCTACGAAGCCACGCCCATAGCAACAAAACATGTTAACTTAGCAACCATTTAACAAGACCTATAACTCTGCATCAGAACATCGTAGAAACATGGGGGTTGGTTTGTTTCACTTGGTACTTGAAGCAGTATCAATTGGCTTCTGCTAAGCAACGCCCATAGCAACCAAACAGGTTAGCCTAGCAACCGTTTAGCAATACCTATATCTCTGCATCAGAACATCGTAGAGACATGGGGATTGGTTCGTTTCACTCATAGCTTAGAGTATCATCAAATGGCAGATGCTAAGCCACGCCCATAGCAACCAAATAGGTTAGCCTACCAACCGTTTTGCAATACCTATATCTCTGCAGCAGAACATCTTAGAGAAATGGGGTTTGGTTCGTTTCACTTATGGCTTGGAGTATTATCAATTACCAGCTACCAGGCCATGCCCATAGCAACCAAACACATGACCTTAGCAACCGTTTAGCAGGACCAATATCTCTGCTTTAGAACATTGTAGAGACATGGGGGTTGGCTCGCTTCACTTGTGTCTCAAAGTATTATCAGTTGCCAGCTGGCAAAGCCACGCCCATAGCAACCAAACCCATGACCTTAGCAACCGTTTAGCCAGACCTACAGTATATCTCTGCATCCGAACAATGAGAACAAAGTTTTACAATAAGTTTAATCGATAAAACCTTTCAAACTATTTCAAACTCTTCAGGACAGGCTTTGTCAAGCCAACATAAAGTTTGTACTCGAACTTTACTTTCTAGTTATGCTATATTGGTTTATTCCTCGCATAAAGCTATCGAATGACATAAAAAGTGCATTGGGGGTTTCATGATAGTCAGTCCTTTTTGAAACTTAAGGGTAATTTAAGCAGGGTCACAATCTGCAAAGGTTCACATACACTAATTTACACTACTACAATAGTGTTAATGTAAATCATTAATGTAAAGCGTAGTTTTACATTACAAAAAAGTAAATTACAAAAAAGTAATTTATTATGAAAGTCTACATCTACGTGCCCCTCTCCGTCCGTTTGTGATTGCGTGTCCATGCTGTGATGATCGCATTCCGGGGGTAACGTTAGGGGGAATTCCTCCGTCCATTCACTAACTTACTGCGTCCGAGGCTCTCGATTGCTTTTTGTCGGGTGTATTATACTTTCTCTTGTTCTGCTGATTAACTTACACACGCCCGGGAACAGAAACTGCTATTACAGCAGCTAAACGTAAATAATACAAAGCGTCGACGCATTTCACGCACGTCGTTGCAGCCCTATTGTCATGAACGGTGGGTGGTGAGAGACACGAAGACAAGGACAGAGGACCCAAGTGCAGACAGCGGGTAAGGGGTTAACACAAATTTTAATAAATAATAAGCAACAAAACAAAGACCCACGTGGGGGTAAAGTAACAAACATGGAAACAGGAACAAGACTAACTAAACTAACAGGACTAGACTAAAACACATCACAACTACAAAATAAACTAAACTAACTCAAAGACAGGAACTCACCACATTACACAACCACGACACAGTACAATGAACCAGCACGAGACAGAAGACACAAGGGCATTATAAAGGGGATAAATCAAGAGGGGACAGGTGCAGGACATGAACTAATTAACAAACAATAACGAGACGAAAGGGCGGGAACAGAGACGCCACACCGGAGAGAGGGAGTATATGGAATACCAAAACTGACTCTCTCCACATAAAACAAGAGGTTCTATCATGGTTCTGCCACTAGGTCAAGAGAAGCAAGACAAGGTGGGGCAGAACCATGACACCTATTCTCTATGCATCTTTTTCCTATACAAATTTTCTTTTTCTCACTCTGTGACTATTAAAATCAAAGTATTTGTCATAAACCAGACCGATTTTACTTCCAATATCCTTTAATAATGAAACAAATGGAAGTGATTTGGCAAGTCAACTGGAAGGTTACATTTGCCAGCATTGCAAAGAACCAACAGGAAAAGAGTGACTGCCCTCAGTGCCCTGTAGTAGCATACAGAATGCAGTAAATTAATGCAGACTTTTTTTGCACATAGCACTGGAGCTAGAGAGGTTTAAAGCTATTATAGTTCACTAAAGTATTTTTTGTCTGAGTGTTCAATTTAACGGGACTTTGATTTTGACGGGTCTTTGGCTAGACCCTTGAGTTTTTGTGTTTGCCGATAGCTTCACTCAAACAGTAAACGCTCGTAAAATAAACTCTCAGAGCAACTCTGCAGATGAAGTTCTTGTGTTCATATCCTCATACAGTGCAGACGCAGATAAATCCTCAACCATCACTCATGTTGTACGTTAAACTGTGCACATAATTCATTCAGACACGCAGAACAGCCAGATGACATTTAAATAACAGGATTCCGCTCCGCATCTAGGTTAAAGCATCAGACGAAATAACGTTATAACATTTCGTCTCGTTTCGGTCAACGAAAATGAAGAGACATTTTAGCATAGTTTTTATTTTGTAAACCACATTTAGTCTCGTTTTTATTCATCAACAATATTGCATTATACATTTAATTATAGTCATTGTCACATGACCAGCATTTACGTTGCGTCTCGTTTTCGTCACGTGATAAAGGTTCGTTGACGACCATATTTCGTCATAATTTTCATTGACGAAAGCAACACTAATTCAGTGTTAACCTAAAGGGGCCAGACTTGCCCATTAGCGATGGTCGAACCGGTTCACCAAATCGGACTGAATCGTTCGAAACGGTTCGCGTCTACAAAAAGCACTTATCCACAAATTCCTTCAGTTACTCACTTTTGACATGCATGAAAACCCATCCGACTCAAAATAAATCAGCCAGTATCAACGACTTTTCAGTAAATCCAACAGTACACTACTACACGCTGAACTGAACTGTTAAGCACGAGTGGAGAAGCTATTCAAGTTATAGCTAAGCTAGCTGATATAGTGAGCATGCGTGCAGTGGCGTGTTCTATCGAACGCTCCGCCTAGAGCGATCCTCGTTCTCGATTCAAGAATCGGTTGCCACAGTTTTCGGATCACCACTGAACCAACCGAGAGCTGTCTTTCGGACACGTCCGATTTGTGAACCAGTTCAACATATAAGAAACTACATTTGCAACATGAACATAAACATTTGAACACAGATCACACTTTTTAATGGTCATAAATATTTGTACAAACATATTCTTTATATTAATGTTGCTTAAACTGCATTACAGAAAACGTTTGTGCAGTTGTTCTTTTATGTTAATTATTGTAAAGGTTAAAAATAATTGTTTGTAAAAATAATAAACTAAACATTTATTTGTTTCATAAGTAATCCATGGTGTTTTCATGAACATCTTATTTAATTTCTAAACAAGATTATATAAATCTAAACGTTTCCTTGAATCGCTCTCGCAGACTAGAATAATCTAGAGTCACGAGAACCGTTTCTGTCGGACATGTCCGATTTGTGAACTGTCGAACCGGCAACCAGTTCGCTTCTTCTGAGTTGCAACAGCTTTCGATTCATGAACCGAAGAGCCGCCGCTTTCGGACACGTCCGACTCAGAACCGATGATACTGCGCATGCGTTAATTTTAAAAGCAGATAAAAAGCGTCTAAGTCAGATATTTTTATAAAACAGAAGTGTGATACTACAAAACACATTGTAAAGATGTTTAGGACTTTATTACTGCCTTAACACTGTACGTAAACCAATGTGCAGCGCCGTTTACGTTCATGCCACTGCTAGAGCAGTTCTCGTTCTCGAGCCAAGAGAGCCGGTTGCAACAGCTTTCGATTCAGCAGTACACGAACCGAAGAGCCGCTTCTTTCGGTCACGTCCGAGTCGGTCGTGAGTGAGAACCAATGAGCTAATGATAGTGAGCATGCGTGATTCACCGTGAGGCTACAGAACAGTGTGGACAACTGATGCTGTGCTAATGTTATATAAAAATATATGGAGCAATCTGGCAAAGCGTAAGTTTATTTAATAACACATAAATCGTATTGAATTATGCATGGATCATATAGTTTCTGTAAAATGCTGATGAAGATTAATTATTCACTTTTTATCTTTAAGACTTAAAATGTCATAGTTTGCTGCACTTCACTGTGCCTATTTGGGTGCACAAGAAACGTGTCAGATCATCCCAGCAAACACAGAACGTTCCCCTATGGTTCCCATTTGGTTTTTTCGTTGGGAACCATAGGGGAACGTTCCCAGAAAGTTCCCTGTAGGATATATTTTTCCTAACCAAAAGCTAACGTTCCCAGAACGTTCCCTGCAGGGTTTTTTTTTCCCCAGAACGTTCTGGGAACCAAAAATTGTTTGCTGGGATGACGTGATGTGTTAACTGACAGAAGTTTTGATTACTGGTTTTGGTTTATATTTTAATATGCCGAGTGTATTTTCATCCCAGCCGGTCGGGATAATACTAGAGTCTAGACTTGACGCGTTTTGTCAGGGTGAGTGACGTCATTACGTCAGAGCGTAAGAGAATCGGTGAACCGGTCTTTTGAACCGGTTCATTGAAACGAACTGTCCGAAAGAACCGGTTCGCAGAAAAGAGCCGACTTCCCATCACTATTGCCCATACACAGTAGTTCACTCTGCGTTATCGTGTCTCTGGACCAGAGCAGTGTGCGCTACAGCATTTTGAGTGACACTGATGCTTAGGGATGCAAAAATACAGCTCACCACGGTTCAATACGTATACCTCGTTTTTAACCCATGGTTTTTGATTCGATTCGGTTCTGATGGCTTGGCACATTAAAGGGTTTTTTCATTATTCTTTGCTTATGTGACAGGAACAGTAAAAAGTTAGGAAGGAAGAAAACTATTTTATTGCACTTATCTTTATTTTACTTGACTTGTTTTATTATCTCTAAGCAAAAATCAACTTATACAAATTCCTGATGTATTGAATACATTTACATTTAGTCATTTAGCAGACGCCTTTATCCAAAGCAATTTACAGAGAGTTCAGGGAGCAATAAAGCGATATGTCATGCAGGAGCAATAATACAATAGGTGCTAATACATAGTTACTAGTTTCAACAAACGCTGTAAATGTAAATGTGAATAAATGACACAGCAAATCTAAAAAAAATCACAGCAGTTCTTGGTTTAGCTACTGTTCATCAACATGCCAGTAAAGTAGGCTTCTTGAAGAGGTTTTGCACATCAGAGTATTTAAGCTAACGTAATGCAAACTTGCGATTGCTGTAATGGAAGTAAACAGACAAACGTGCGGTGCGTGTTTAACACTGCAAACAGTAGCGCTCAATGGGAAAGGCCAAAGATAATATATAAGGTGCACCACTGCCATTGCAATAAATTCAATGCTAAATAGCTGCCTGGAGGCGCTCTTGCTATGATGTAAATAGCTGTCCGAAAGGCCGCCGAGTGTCATGACTTTCATTAGACGGACTTTGGCGTGTTGCTGTAGACGCTCGCTCTGCGTGTGTGCTGGATTTCGTATGCAGTGTGAAACACATGAAATACATTCTTGATGTGCCAAATTCGGACATTATCACTTTGGTACAGCGGGATACAAATAAGCCGCTAGGTTCTGGTGTATGGAAGCATATTGGTTGCAATTATCAAATTGAAATGCAATTTGCAAAATGGCAATGCAGTATGTGAAATGACAATGCATTTATGTCTTTAAATATACATTTAAAATAACATATGTGCAACATTAGGTGCAAAATGAAAATGAAAATTCAATAACACAATTGACATTTGTCTGTTCCTGCACTACTTTTAATATGTATTTTGAATGCATATTTTAACGCTCTTTAAGTTGCAAAATGAAAATGAAAATGCATTCCCCGGATTGAGTATATGTGTTTAAGATAGCCAAGCAAAACTGTTGCAAAATGATCATTCAAATGTTATTTTCCCTAAATGCATTAACATTCACGGGTTGAACATTTTGGATTGCAAAATTCAATGTGGACTTGAAAATGCAGTTCAAGCTGGCCACGCAAAAGCATTAAATCGCATGCACATGAATTAGAGCACAAAGACAGAAATGGCTTAAGTGTTTCTCAAGATTATTAGGTGT
This sequence comes from Triplophysa rosa, assembly GCF_024868665.1. Classification (NCBI taxonomy): domain Eukaryota; kingdom Metazoa; phylum Chordata; class Actinopteri; order Cypriniformes; family Nemacheilidae; genus Triplophysa; species Triplophysa rosa. The sequence continues at coordinate 11,056,811 of NC_079890.1, read as the reverse complement.
CTGTAGACGATAGAACTAGTAGCTACATTGTTAGAACATCTTGCAGAAAATTCTCTGCCTTATTAGGTGGTGAGCTCGCTATGCTGAATGTCTCATGTAGACTTTCTCATGCGCATGCAGACGCGTTTTCATCATGAACACATTCAGTATTTTGAGTGTTGTTTAGTCACAATATCCTCACATAATCATTCAGAAATGTTCGTTTTGTGAGACTGTACAGCCCAAACATGACCCATCCATGTGGAAAAACCCAAGTACACATGTCTCTACTGTGGTACTTTTGTGCTTGAGGCAGTGGGGAGAGATTATGCACAAATATACGTAAACAGTCTCGTTTCGGAAGGCTGCGTCCTCCGGAGGTCTCATTTGAAGCCTGCTACGTCATCGAGGCTGTCTCGTTTCATAAAAGCAGGTAGGACACTCCGTATACACCCTTCTAATGCGACTTTGGAATTTGGAGGACACATGAGGTGTATCCTTCGTTGCTAGAAATTACCCACAATTCTTTGCGTCGGTCAATGTCTGTTATTTGAATAAATGGCAGCAGCTGCACATTCAATCAAATATGTGGTGTTTAAATGTTAACAGTTTACAATTTGTGTCACTTTTTTAATCTTAGCAGGCATAGTAAATAGGTTTAAAAGTGTTTAGTCATTTTTAAATGTTTTAAAACAGTAAGGCAAAAAATTACATTTGTTTAACTCTTTTGGCATTGTTTAGGGTAGAAAGTAACCAACTTTTTACTTCTTAAAATCATGTAGAATTAATTTTAATTAATTTGACAGGTGTGCGAGTGCAACGTGTTGTCATAGCAATGTGGTACTTCCTGTTTCCTTTTCTGCCAGTATGTCCTATGAAGGACGTCTCGTTTAATTCTAAATTGAGAATCCTCCGTATACCGCATCCTTTAGAGGATGAGACCTCAAGAGGACACAAGGACGCAGTCTTACGAAATGAGACAGAGCTAATTTTGAGAATTGCAACTTTATGCAAATGATGAGCAACTTTCGGGAGAAATTACCAGTAGGAGTACAGCAATGGAGCTCACGTCATCTGTCTCCCGCCAGTCACTGCAGCCATATTAATGGTGATTATCTAATGATATATACCAGAAATGCTGCATCACTGTCTAGATACAGATAAGGCAGGGTTTCACTTTATCCAGCAACTGAGAAAATGAACTAAGTATACATACAGATGGGCTGACAGTGATAATGATCGAAATGGCCAAGCAGTAGAAAAACACAGGAAATGTGATTTAAAAAGTCCTGTTTCATCCCCTAGGAGAACGAATGAAAGAGACAAGACTGCAAAAAGCAAGCAATCACTAAGGCAGAAGATGAACAGAGAGAAAAAGAGGACAGAGAGATAGTAACCTATAGAAGTGCACAGGGAGAGATGGGGCAATGCCCCGATCAATAAACTTTAATTGCATTCAGTGAAAGAAATGATCCACGTCACCATGCTCATCAATGATGCCTTCATCTTTTTCTTTCCATCACATGACCTCTGACCACCAATCAGGACCTGCAGCAGTTGGGTGAAATTTAATTGGATAACAGAAGAGAGCAGTGGAGGCTGGTGCTAAAAATATTTGGGGGGGCGCAAACAACAACTGTCAGTAATGCAGGACTATAAATAGCCATTAATCAGGTGATGTATCATTATTACAGTCAATGTTAATACATGCAAATAAATGTACTATGAATCAGTGAATTTGAATTGAATGTGGGTTTATTATCAGTAATGAAGTAATCAAGGTAATCATTCAAAAAAAAAAAACACAACACACTATAGTTACCTAATCATTGGCCATTAACGCTATTTGAAAATAAATTTTGCTCTCCTTTCTTTCTGACTTGCAAATTTCTCAATGACCTTCTGGTTAAAGTCAATGATCTCAGTCACCATTCTCTTCTCCATTGACAGCATGGCCAATGCATTTAGTCTCTCCTGGGTCATGCTATTTCTCAGAAAAGTCTTAACTCTTTTCAAAGTTGAGAAACACCTCTCAGCCTCTGCTGTGGTCATGGGTGTGGTGATGAGGATCTTTAGGAGAGTCTCTGAAAAGACTTCTTCAAGATTGTTCTCCTTAAACAGCTGCAGTAGGTCCACAGCACCACAACAGGTTCTGAACTCTTCCTTGCAGTAGATGAGACTAAGCTCTGTCTTTAGCTTACTCCCATTGAGCACTGGATAGGCTTCAAAGTCCTACTCCGTGCATCTTCAGGAAACGCCACTGTGTACTGTTCAAACCTGTCTGCTTGCAGCAGGGTGGCACTAACGAGGTGGCTTGTGAAGCAGAACCGTTCCATGGTGTGTTGGAGTATGGTGTCACAGACCTACAGAGTGAAGGACAAAAACAAAAATGATGTAGTGATGACAAAATGTCAATTTCAACTGCAACATGATCAGTTGTAAGTCATAGAGAGATGGAGACCAGTTTCAGTGTTTGAATCCCTGATTTATCCAAACTTCATACATATGGACTAGACAAACATGCCAAGTTTCATGAACTTCTGATGCTTAGGGCTCTAATAGCATTTTTTTATTATCAGCCATTTTCATATCAATCAGATAAAAAGGGCACACCACTAGAGGAAACCTAAGAATAACAATTCTATTTAGATCACTATTTAAAGACTATGAAAATGGTTAAATAGATTGACTTGTAGTAAAATATGCATTGCAAATAAATGTAGTATAGTTTCATAAAGTTTAATAAAGCCCAATATCAAAGGATCTACTCTTTGCTACAATATTTAAGCAAAAAAAATATAAACTCACAGACATGAGAACACATTTAGTACCCAAAGAGGGTAAATGAAACCATGCCGTTTAACTTGTTGTTAATATTTACTTTCTTTTTCATAGCTTCCTTTGATAGCTTTTCTATGAAAAACTGCAGAGTAACAAGGACTACAATAAACTTACCTCTGTTGCGATCCGTTGATGGACGTCTGGACTAAGCAACCGCTGCCTCTTTGGTTGAGAAGCTCCTTCACTGCTTTGGTTAACCAGAGAATGGAGAGAATTTCTGCAAAGGATTAAGAAAATGTATGACTAATAACAATAATAATGATAACAAATTCAAAAGAAGGAATACAGCTGCTACCTGATCTTCTGTATGTCCTGCTGGATGCTCCCCTTAATGTGGACTGAATCTATGTCCTTCTTCTGGATGTCCACGTGTGGCATGATGTTGTGGAAAAGTTGCAGAAAAAAAATCAAAATCCTGATCCTCCAGCAGCATGGCAAAGCCTCCTGCCTCTCTGGTGGTAACAGGGTCAAAGTCACCTGAGTCTCGAATAGTTTCAAAACAGCGAATGAGGCCCTCTCTGTGCTCAAACACTGTATTGATGGCACGGCTGTGGAAGTTCCATCTAACACTGCTTGATGTTGGTAGTCTATGGGCAACTACTTTATCAAGAACATCTGTGCGCTTGGGTGATCTTGAAAAAAAGCTGGCAAATCCTCCAAGGTTAGAAAAAAAATACTAACTTTGGGTATGTGAGAAGTGGCCTTTTGCATTATTAGATTGAGTTGATGAGCATAGCAGTGGATGTAATGGGCATTTGGGTACACATATTGAATCTTCCTTTGAACACCTGCAGTGGCACCTCTCATCACGCTGGCTCCATCATACACTTGGGAGATGAGTTTACTCTTCTGATCTTCTGGAAGGATGACAGTAAGATGCTCTTTTAGTGCTGTAGCGATGGAATCAGCTGTAGTTGAATGCAGATGAATAAAAGCAAAAAACCTCTCCTGGACAAGCACAAGTTGGCACTGTGTGGCAATATCGGTGGTCTCGTCGGCCTGGATTGATAGAAAATCGCTGTTTTGTGCTTCTTGGATTATGTGTTCCCTCATAACAGACAACATACAGTCCAACAGCTCGTTCTGCACGGTTTTCGAAGTTCCCTTAAACACAGAGGCATTCTCGAGGTGCTCTTTCAAAACTCCATCAAGAGAAGCAACAAAGTCGACCAAGCCACGGAATATCCCGGGGTTATCTGAGCTCTCGCTCTCATTGTGGCCACGCAAAGCCAGCTCAAATGCGCCACAAAATTTTACACAGTCTATTATTCTAGACAGGATGTGTCGATTTTTTGTGACCTCTTCATTGTGCCTTCTAATGCCAATCCTGTAGCCTTCATCTAGCTGTTCAGCAATGCTAAGCTTCCCAAACAACTGGAGCCTCATAGCGTTGTCAAGATGGCTGCGACTACTTTCATGTCGCTTGCACTTATCAGAGAGATGTTTTAAATCGCAAACCCCTGTTGTTGTCCACAACGTTTCGGTGCCAAGACTTTGAAACAGCAAACAGGGAAAACAATAAAAGGCATGACTTACATCGCATCCAGCTAGCCAACTCCGTTTTCCATAAGAAGTGCCGGAAAAGCACAGAGTGTAAGATCCTTGATCCGTTTTTCTTCTTCATCTGAACGCCTTTGGAACGGGTATTCTAGTAAAGATAAAACCGAATTTTCTTTCATCTCGAGATAATTTCGCTTGCTTCCACGTTAATCAGTACCTGTCAGTCAAATGACAATCTGCTGAGCGGTAATGAGAGGCGTTAAGAACGGTCCAATCACATGAGGCCAAAAATATAAAAACAATATTGATTCGCTTACAACAAAAGTGGGAGGGTCCCAAGGACGATTTGAAACAAGCCAATTAGAGCTCAGCCTCAAATCACATGCTTTTCAAAAATGTTCGTGCCATAGTTGCCAAGTCCGCTTATAATACGCGACCTTGGGCTTCTTTTTCTGTCAAGTCGCGTTAAAAAATCACTTGTCGCGGGTTGCGGGTTTTGGGGCTTATTTTAAAAAATATGGTTGCTTGTTCTGAACCTGACAAGCAACTTTGTTTCTTTACATCTATGGTCGCTGTTTTGTTCAATCCATTAACACTGTGTGCTCGAAGGTAGGCTTTTTGTACTACATGCGGCAGAGCATAACATCACAGCACCGCGAGAGCTATTTGAAAGCATACAGAGCCGTCTACTGTCGATCACTCTCGCGGTACTATGATGTCACGCGCCGATTGGTCTGCGCGGCGCCGCAGGAGGTCACGCAACATATCTAAGCACGTAAAACAACATAGAGAAGCCAAGAATGTTACAGTGGTCTCTTCACGTAATCATCGGCGCTCTTTGTGTAATCGGAGGTAAATATACTAAACAGATGAAATATTCACTTAAAGATAAAAAGCATTTTATAACCGGGCTACATCATTAAACATGTTAAAAGTGTAGATCTGCGCGTTTGGCTACACAGCGTTATTCAAGCCTAAGCACGTGTGAATAGCGTAATTTGTCCTCAAACACACCGCCTCCTTTCCCCTACCAACTAAACTAAATGTATTACATCTGTCACGATTAGTATGAAATGTGAAAATGAACGAAACGGTCAGATCTGATCATGGTGCAGCAAAGGGGTAGGGAGGGATGACCCTATTTATTAGGCTATAAGATAAACATCAAACATTTTTATTGTTTTAAATAAATGTATTGATCATTGCAGAATATAATTTAAAAAGTATACATCAAATGCATATAGTTCAGTTTTACTTCATTATAAATGTGTGGCTGTTACAGCTACGTTAAGTGGTCATTATATCTTCTCCTTTTCCATCTCTCCAGGCCTATACTGCTCACATCAGAGATTTGCAATTAATTTTTGTAAAATAATTTATGTTTGTGTTTTTCAAACAGGGTAGTGTCAGTTTAAAATGACCCAGGCTCGTTCATTAATAATAAATAATTGATAATAAATTACATTGATGATCATGAATAATGTTGGGCTTGTTTTGGGCTTGTTTTTGGAGCTGCAGTTGCTTATTTGTCTTGCAAAAGTTGGCAACACTGGTTCGTGCCTACATACACACTCGTTTGTCCGGCGCCCCGCACACGTATGAACAAAATACAATTTTGATTTTTTTAATAAATGATAATATGACTAACGGTGGAATAGTACGACTAAATTATTTTATTACGTTATTAATTTGCGATATATATTAAACTTATTGTTGGCATATTAAAGTAGCTTTCTTCTCTGGATAACTTTAAGGGTATTGACCGGCCGCCACTGGAAGAGAGGCAAGTGTTTTATAGCACACACGCACACACACACATAAAGTGTGACTGAAAAATGCAAGAAGAGCTAAAGATCTAGAAAGAACACACACGCATATGCACAAAACGTAGCAGTAAACAATATTCCACAGGGAAGCCTGTCTAGAGGACATTAATATCACCTACAACCTTCCTTTAAAAAAAGTTGTGCTGAACCTATACCACAAAATACTGTATAATGACAGTTTCAAAATAATGACAAGAAACTCAAGCAGAGAGAGAGAAAGAGAGAGAGCAGGTGAAGTGAGATATTGCTAAAAAAAATGGGACAAATTTAGACAAAAGTGGGAGTTTAAGAGTAGGAGGAAAGCCCCTCAGCCTGGTTGAGTGTTGAGTACACAGAGCGAGAAAGAGGGAGACAGAACATTGAACGGTGTCCCTCAGACCCTCACTATTAAATATATAATACATGTGCATATCTTATAAAGATAAATGTAGTTTAAGAGCAGGGATGGGGGTGGGGAGTAAAACAGAGAGAGACAGTGTAAGATATCGGTGGAGTGGGGGGAACTACGGGCTAGAAACAGAGAAGGATGAAAGATGGATGGAGAGGATTAACAAAAAATTGTTGTGGGAGTGAAAGAGAGATTGCTGTGGAACAACACAAGTATGTCTATCTAACACGATGAAAGAAAATGACAAAACAACATAGAAAATGGATGCTCTCTCTATGACACACATGCACTTTACCAAACCAAATTCCATAAACTTTAAACAAGTCTTGAGATGGCAATAAAATGAGCCTCACCATATCTCTGCAACCTGTTTTAACAGCAGCAATCAAGTAAAATGAGTCCATAGCTATTGCAACAAAGTGCCACAGGTAACTACTGTAGCATTAATGGCATCTGAGTGGTAAGTGTGCCAATTACTGCAGTAAAAATCCTGATGAAATTCTCAAGATAGTCTGTGCAATGTTGTTCAGTGGAACAGAAGTATTTAACGGATCTTATACGCGGAGCATCCAACACTCTTAAAAAGGTACTGAACAATGCTGTATGGTTCCATAATAACCAAAAACATCAGCAGAACCTTTCTGTTGCACAAAATGTTCTACAATGGTTCTTTTAAAAACAGAGCAGAAAACTGACAATTGAGAAGAAAACTGACAGGGAAATGTACTAGGGTGTTGAAAGCCCATATGTAATGAGAGCTATAAGGTAAGGTTACAAGGTGGCCTAATTTTTCAGAATGCCCAGGGCTCAGTTGTGGTCCCAGCCCTACCTAAAACAGGTAATAAAGCTGATGATTTGCAGATAGACATAAAACCAAAAGACACTTCAAAAAATGTCCATTTAAATTCCATTTTATACCATTCTAACTTTTTGGAACCTTCAGCTTCCAACAGCATTTCTTGTCGTATTTCTAACTGTTCTCATCGATCTGTGTATAAATGACACGCTGTTGCAATATCGTGTAATTCCTACGTCAAAGTTCAAGTTGCGCGCATATTATACGCCAGTCCTTCCTATTGTATTAACCTCGGTGGCGAGCAGCCATTTTGAAATGTACATAAAGAGGAAACACTGAAATAATTAAAATAATACTGTTAGGTTTAGGGTTTGGGTACAGGTTAATATAGACAAATTGCCGTATAATATGCACGCACACTAAAAAATTACGTATATGAAATTGATGAGAACAGGTTGGGTATTTATCCAGAGTTTTTTGAAGCAAATAGTGGTGCTTGTTGACTATACTAAGTATATTAGTCATTATCTTCTAAATAACTGCATTCTAATTTAACATATTATATTATTTTTAATATTGCTAGCTTTATTGTAGCTCAAGTTGCCCAAAATGTTTATTTTCAAACAAAAACATGAATCCCTATTCAAGGTAAATGCTGAGAAAAGAGCAACCAGTACACTTTCCTTCTTTGTGTTTCATTATTAAAAGAAAAGTTAAACAGGTTTGGAAAGGCATGGATGTGAGTAAAAGACATTTTTTTTAACTAAGGAACTAATTCTTTAATAATTTTAAGTCACGTTTCATCATCAAAATTAGCACTGGTTTAGCTCCTGAGCCATCAGGGTCTGTTGAATGACTAATAATGAGTGAAGGAAAGAGATCAATGTCATTTTTATTAATTCCATTAGGGCCATTTTAGTAACATGCTAAGAATACAGAAAAGAGGTCTCTAGAGAAACTCTCCGTTTCTCTAGAACAGTGGTTCTCAGCTCCACTTCTGGAGACCCACAGCACTTCACGTGTCAAATAAGAGACATACAAAATGTGCTCTGGGTCTCCATAGTTGAGAAATATTACCCTTAAGGATAAAATCTCAGATGTGTCCGCTATTCGACCTTGAGGTAAATGAGTCAAGTTGGTGCTTAGCATGAAGTATGTCCTGCAAGTACAAGGTTACCATGGCAATAACTGAATGACTGACTGACAGTCAACAGACATGATATGAGTGTGCCATTCCAGGAAATCCTCTCGTGCCTTATGTGTAATCCTCTTTATGAAACAGGACAGACTGCTGAGGTATCAGTGAGACTGTATGTGTCGAGCTTGGGGAATGAATGAGGCAGCAACTTCCATCATCTTTCTCTGTAGTGTTTCTCATTAACAGCATTCATTTATCTCTCCAGTCATCCACTGCTGTGCTTATGACCTACACAGTCTACACAGTAAATTATTAAACCACTAGACATAATTTGAGCATAAACTAATATTGATAACGACAACCAATGAATTTGTTTGTGTGCCCATATTGTGTCAGTCATGTCAACTCCACAAAAATCGATAATTAATCTGAAAAATTAGCATCATGATAAGAGACCAAAGTTTAGCTAAAACATGATTAAAGGACGTGTTTTGAAATCAGTCCGGATAAAGGAAGAAGGTCGTAATTCATATCTAAAATACTAAAACAAGTTAATACGGTTAAGGTCAGTCATAGCAATTATAATTTATTCACATTAAAGGGATAGTTCACCCTAAACAAAGTTCACTCTCTAGTTGTTCCAAGCCGTATAAATTTCGGAGAAAAGATATTTGTACGAATGCTGTATCAAACAGTTCTTGGACCCATTGACTACCATAGTAGGAAAAATTACAACGGTAAGCAAAAGTGCCCCAGAATTGTTTGCTGTCGTACATTCTTTAAAATACACTCACCTAAAGGATTATTAGGAACACCATACTAATACGGTGTTTGACCCCCTTTCGCCTTCAGAACTGCCTTAATTCTACGTGGCATTGATTCAACAAGGTGCTGAAAGCATTCTTTAGAAATGTTGGCCCATATTGATAGGATAGCATCTTGCAGTTGATGGAGATTTGTGGGATGCACATCCAGGGCACGAAGCTCCCGTTCCACCACATCCCAAAGATGTTCTATCGGGTTGAGATCTGGTGACTGTGGGGGCCATTCTAGTACAGTGAACTCATTGTCATGTTCAAGAAACCAATTTGAAATGATTCGAGCTTTGTGACATGGTGCATTATCCTGCTGGAAGTAGCCATTAGAGGATGGGTACATGGTGGTCATAAAGGGATGGACATGGTCAGAAACAATGCTCAGGTAGGCCGTGGCATTTAAACGATGCCCAATTGGCACTAAGGGGCCTAAAGTGTGCCAAGAAAACATCCCCCACACCATTACACCACCACCACCAGCCTGCACAGTGGTAACAAGGCACGATGGATCCATGTTCTCATTCTGTTTACGCCAAATTCTGACTCTACCATTTGAATGTCTCAACAGAAATCGAGACTCATCAGACCAGGCAACATTTTTCCAGTCTTCAACTGTCCAATTTTGGTGAGCTCGTGCAAATTGTAGCCTCTTTTTCCTATTTGTAGTGGAGATGAGTGGTACCCGGTGGGGTCTTCTGCTGTTGTAGCCCATCTGCCTCAAGGTTGTGCGTGTTGTGGCTTCACAAATGCTTTGCTGCATACCTCGGTTGTAACGAGTGGTTATTTCAGTCAAAGTTGCTCTTCTATCAGCTTGAATCAGTCGGCCCATTCTCCTCTGACCTCTAGCATCAACAAGGCATTTTCGCCCACAGGACTGCCGCATACTGGATGTTTTTCCCTTTTCACACCATTCTTTGTAAACCCTAGAAATGGTTGTGCGTGAAAATCCCAGTAACTGAGCAGATTGTGAAATACTCAGACCGGCCCGTCTGGCACCAACAACCATGCCACGCTCAAAATTGCTTAAATCACCTTTCTTTCCCATTCTGACATTCAGTTTGGAGTTCAGGAGATTGTCTTGACCAGGACCACACCCCTAAATGCATTGAAGCAACAGCCATGTGATTGGTTGATTAGATAATTGCATTAATGAGAAATTGAACAGGTGTTCCTAATAATCCTTTAGGTGAGTGTATATTCTGTTGTGTTCAACAGAACAAAAACAATTATAAAGTATTTTTTTCTACTATGGTAGTCAATGGGGTCCAAGAACTGTTTGGTTACAAGCATCCAAATATCTTTCTCTGTGTTCATCAGAACAATTATAATATAGTTCATCATTAACAATTTATAAAGATTTGGAACAATTCGAAGGTGAGTAAATGACAGAATTTAAATTTTTGGGTGAATTATCCCTTTAAATAGTGTAAATTTTAACTGGACGTGAATTTTTTAACATAGGAAATGCCAGGAATGTGCTTACAATTGAGGTTGTGTGTGTGGCTAGTATGACATGTGAAGCCTGGATTAGGTCTTCATAGTGGGTCTCAGTAGAGGTGAACTTCAGATCAACACTTTACAGTCAAACAGCACTCTCTGTTGGACAAATACTGCATAACACATTAAAAGACAACCACGTTTTAGACACTGGAGGGAAAAGCTGCATTTTTGGCAAGTCTGATAGTAAATCAAATTATACAGTGGGAAAATTACTATGGGTAGATTTTTGTTCCTTTGAAAATGTTACAAATATCAAATATAAAACAAAGCACACATTCTTAAAGATTTATTTTTTATTTCATGCTACAGCCAACATCATCACACAAATAAAATAAAAACATCTCGCTCGAAAGGAAAACAAAACCTTTAGAGGCACACACAAGAAATTATATGAAATATATAAATATTTGTACCATTTAAATACACTCTGTTCTGTTTTTATTTAAATTATTTGATTCATTTGAGAGGTACAATATGTTGTTTACAATCATTTAAAAAAAACTGATTTGTACACTACAGCATGACTTGAGGGACTGTGTTTGTTAAAGAAACACTGGGCCCACATGAGCATCATTAAAAAGTTGGGAAGAAAATTTATGGACTTTGGTTTCTTACAGATATTATACCTGAAATGTCTCAGAAATATTTTATCATGCCCTGAAGCAGGAACATTGATTTTACTCAAATAAATAATTATTATTGTATAAAACAGTCAAGGTTATTACCACAGATAATACGTCTTAATATCTCTTTTACAGAGATTTTGAAAACTCTGAAATTGCATAGTACCACTGTTTATTAGATATCAGGCATTGTGCTAAAACAATGGCCATATTATACACAGAAAAACTCAAACACAAAATTACAAATATTATCTATACTGATTTCAAGCATTTTATAACATTTACACCCACTAAATAGGCATGTTTAGGTATACAGTGTAAAATCCTGACAATATACAATAGAGATACATCCTTTCCATTTGCCTTAATGTGATTTAATCAGTCCTTTGAACTTTTTTTGGTGTCTTTTCCTTGGCATACAGAAGACAGACATAACGCATAAAGTACCACTGCAGCAAAATACTACACAACCTCATTACAGTAGTGCAATCTCACAAATGCACATTCTGGAACTTAGCTGATGCTAAATCTGTGTCATTAGCTCAACCAATCACTATCCAGAATTTAAAACAATCTGTCTCAATCATTGGCACACTCTAACCTAGATATCTAAAAGTAAACAAAATAGTTTAGAATAAAAAATATTCTGTTTAAAAAGATTATTTCTACAGGCTGTACAGCAGCTTTTTACCAGAGGTGGACAAAGTACACAACTTCCTTACTTGAGTGAAAGTACAGATACTACTGGTCAAATATTACTCCACTACAAGTAAAAGTTGTAGAGACAGATTCTTAAGTAAAAGTACAGAAGTACATGCTTTTAAAAGTACTCAAGTATTAAAAGTAAATTTTCATTATGTCAGTTGTGCATTGTTTTATTGTCGTATACCTTATGCCTCTGAAGCAACCTACTGAATACACCGAGTAGCTCACAGTATCAGTTGTATTAAAGGAGTAGTTCACTTCAAAATTTGCCCCCATTGACTTTCCATAGTAATTTTTATTCCTATGGAAAGTCAATGGGGTGCAGTGATTTTGCAGTGAACAACTTTAAGAGCTTTATATGTTTAGCACATGTTTAGTTTAGATATAATCCTGTATGATCATTTAGCCTAATTATCCTCATTAGCCCCCTAGGCCTATATATATTTATGAGCAGTGTTATTTTATTTTGTATATTCCCTTAACCAGTTTTAGCAGAAATTTACCAGTAAGTAGTAAGGTTCTTGTAAATAGTAAAGTGTAGAAGCCATGTGTTTGTTGGATTTATTACCATTTGTATTACCATAATTTAACTACAAACATAAACTATAGCTAGTATAATGAAACTGGTATTTTTAGTTGTTGTGGTTTTACTAAAGATTATTAATTGGAGTATGGTTCCTATATATAGAAAATGGTAAATTTGTCGATACTGTAGTTTTACTGCAAATACCATCCCTGCTGAAAAAAACAATGAATTTTTTAATTAGAATGAGATTTTTAAATTAAATTCCTCTTTGTAGTGTGTTTTGGGTTTTATTCCAATAGGATTTACCATCCCAACAATAGAATCCATCACATACAAGTAGAAAACAAGTATCCATAATACAATTCCCATTATAAACATTAAATCCATTACATTTTATATTGTATTTTGGGCAGGGTTCTATTGTTTTTATTTCAACAGGAATACTTCAACTATAGTTACTTCAGTAAAAACATCATTCATTTTAAATGATATAGCAGCAGATCAGAAGTTAACACGCACGCGTAGCTCAAGGTGTATGTGATGCTTATTTACCGTTTAGCCGTTATGCCGATCATTTTCATGACAATGTTCCTACGATATTTGACTGATTTGCGTTAAAAAAATCTGCCAAATGGCCATTCAAAGCTGCTTAGAAAAACTGAAATACTTGGCAACAATAAAGGGTCCTGGTAGATCGCAAGCCAGATAAATTGCGCACACAGGAAACCCCGCTGCATAGAAACCTACTTTTGGACCTTTTTATAAATGTAGTGGAGTAAAAAGTATGATATTTGTCTTTCAAATGTAGTGCAGTTAAAGTAGAAGTACTCATAAAAAATAATACTCAAGTAAAGTTCAGATACTCAAAAAGTGTACTTAAGTACAGTACTCAGGTAAATTTACTTCGTTACTGTCCACCTCTGCTTTTTACAGTGTGAAGGACAAGGCCTGGGTTTCAGATATATTCTCTGTGTTTTATTCTCTCGCTCTGCTTTATCTCTTACTGTAAAGCACAGTTCAAAAACCACCAGTAAAAACAAAGAAAAAGTACCCGAGAAAGGGTGCAAGCAAGATTATGTGATAAATAGATCCAAAACTTCTCAACAAAAAATTACATTCGGTTTCATCATAATGTTCCTTGGCCTAGTTAGTTTTCCTGTTGTATTGCCCTCAGGCTTTACAGTGGAATACAGCACTTGTGTAGGCTCAATTCTCAGTAGTATTGAGCATCAGGCTAAAACCAGCATAAAACCCTTAAGAATATCACCACCACTGCTTCAGTCTGCTTGATGTGCAGTCCGTCACATGGGGATTTCAGAAGGATGCTGTTCAATCATGCCTATTCATTTTTAAAGTATAAAAAATCTGCTAAATTGCAATTCCAGTTCTCCCTGACATTTCTAAAATCAATGGTTAATGGTTAGAGAGTCGGACTCGTGACATGAAGGTTGCCGGTTCGATTCCCAGGGCCGGCGGGTAACGACTGAGGTGCCCTTGAGCAAGGCACCTTACCCCTACTTGCTCCCCGGGCGCTGCAGTGATAGCTGCCCACTGCTCCGGGTGTACATGTGTTCACCACTTGCTGTGCGTGTGTTCACTACTCTCTGGATGGGTTAAATGCAGAGGTCACATTTCGGGTATGGGTCACCATATCTGACTAATAGGTCACTTTCACTTTTTAAAGGGATAGTTTACCTATAAACAAAATTCTGTCAACATTTATTTACCCGGATGTCATTCAAAACCTACACATGACTCTTTCTTCTGTGAAACAGAAAAAATATTTTGAGAAATGTCTCTGTGGTTTTGTATCTATATAATGGAAGCCAATGGGTTCCAGTATTGTTTGGTTGACGAAAGTCATACAGGTTCGGCATGACATAAGGGTTAATGAATGATGAAAGAATTTCAATCATTCAAATTTTTGGGTGATCTATCTCTTTCAACTTTTTTAGGATTTGGTGTTATACAGCAGAACGGAGACATGACGATGTCCTCTTTATGTACGTGTGTAAACCTTGTGGTGTCTGCTTAGTCCACTCAGAAGAATTTGTCGTCAATGCGGAAATGTGGCCGTGTAACGTCATCTGGGTTGAGGAAGACTGAAATGGACTTGCCAGGGTTCTCTGTTACCAACTGTTGTAGTCGCTGTGCTAACCGGTCATCTTGTGGCGACACTGCACCATAACCATGCCTAGGCAATGATAACCCGTGCCCATTGCTTGTTGTTGCCGCCGCCTCACGTTTGAGCTGGTACGCCTGTCGTGTCTTCTCTAATGCTGCTCTTAAGTGCTCAGCAGGATCTGAGCGTAAATGTGCAAGTTTCCGTGCAACCAAAAGGGCAGCATCATCTGTCAGGTGCTCCAGCATGTTGCACTGGGGAAGGAAGTAATTGGGACAGTTTTTGCCTAGAATGCAGTGTGCCAGGTCATCCAGAAGACCAAGGAACAGCCGGGAAGGTGTCTCATGATCTGGGCAGCTAAGGTAGGTTGTAGGCAAGCGATCACATGCCCAAAACATCAAGGTACGTAGGTGGTAAAGGCTAAGGCCAGTGCGAGGTCGAGCTAACAGTCTTGACAAAACAGCTTTAGCAGCTTGGAAGGCCTGTGCCATTCGATAGGGTACACATTTTTTCAGCTGAACCTCACTGCGGGAGAAGGCAAGTCTCCACTCGCGGTCAGGTCTGGTAGAAGGACTAGCAGCAGACGAACAGCATGGAAGCAAGTAAAAGCCACTGATAGCCTCCTCTTCGGTTATTTTACCATCCCAGAAATGGTTTGTAGTCAGCCAGCCCTGTGCAATAGCTGGCCAGCCACGAAATGAAACTACTGGAATCAAATCGTAAAGGATACGGCTAGTTCCTGCAGTGAGAATAAGCGTTGTTAGTGGACCATTCCGCTCTATACGATCAGGAACGGGAATACCCCTTTGAGGATTCTGCCGCAGCTCCTCCACCACCTTCCCAACTACATTCCAAAACCAGTCAGCGACCAACAGAGGTGAGAAATAGCATCCATCTAATGATTGAGGAGATAAGGATGGGATTGCACCTTGTACAGCTCCAGTTTCTTCCTCCACATCGTCCTCATCTTTCTTCTCTCTATCATTCTCATCTTGACAGCAGATACTCCAACGTGACAACATTGCAGGGTCACACAGGCGTAGACTCAGCCATGAATGACATGCTGGGGAATGCCGCATATCCAGTGTTACGGGCTGATTGCGATCATGCAGCTTAAGAGCAGGCACCAATAAAGTGAAGTCCAAATCAAAGTCAACACCTCTGGCGTAGTCACCTAGGTCTTCTGGGTTAAGGTCAAGGACACCCTCCCTGGCCCCACCTGACAACAGCAGGTATTCATTGGCAACTGGTAGTCGCTTGTCTACCTTCTGCACCAGTCCTGTAAAGTAAGATGAAGTATAAACTTGTCAAAAACAGACTACAAAAAATTGCAATATTAAGCAACAATAAAAATTGTGATGCAAAACAAAAATACAGGACCAAGACATGTCTGACCTGAGGCTGAAGTGGGCTTCACTGTAAATGTCAGAGAAAGTGTGTTGCCAATACATGCGATTATAAATAATGCTAAAAAAAAAATACTTACTGAGAAATACACTATGCCATTAAATGGTAAATGATGTAGGATACACAAATGTAAAGTTTGACTGTATGACTAACAAAAGTATGAAAACATACTTTTTAGTTGCTACTCACCAACAAGGATTAAATTTAAATCTAGATTAAACCAAGGTGATTTTATAATTCTGTTGCACCACACTTTAAACTTTGTTTCAAAATAACCACGGTTACATTTAAACTATTATTTTGATCCAGGTTTTGATTGTACAGTAAACTAAGATTAACTTTTATCCTGTTGCTTTAAACTCAGATTTAAATCTCAGCCTTGGTTTAACGTTAAATTTGAAATTGAGTAGGTTTCAATTATTTAAACTACAATTATCTGCAAGTAAATGTGTGGCTAAATGAGCATAAACAGACACTTTGAGCGTTTTGGGCGCAGAGGTACTGGAGGTGGGGCAAGATGGTTCCCTGAAACCCCGACCTTTGGAACTCGATCGGGAAAGCATGGAGGAACGCAATTGCAAATTGATGGAGGGCAATGTTACGTCTGAAGCTGCGCACATGAGCAGACGCGCAGACTCATTGTAGGCCCTGTGCAGTGCAATTTTAGGCTGCGCAGAAAAGATTTATATCTACAAAGTAGGCAAACGTCCACTCAAGAAGCAGCAGCAATTACCTCTACATCATCTTAAGAAACAGGTAAGTATGTTTGTATTTCAGATTGTAATTTCAGAATAAGCGCAAGTCTGTGGATGTTTAAAGCTGTTGACAGTTATTAAAGATGTAAAGCGTTATTTTCAACAGGCAAATGACACCACGCCGCGTCTGTATTATAAACTGCAAATAAACTGGCAGATTAATCCTTTTGGAATAATGCCCAAAACACTACAATTTTGTAATGGTTTTAATGCAAAAAGCTAATGGTTCACAATGGTATTTTAATGGAAACCATTCATTTCTGTGATGGTTTCTTTAGGGGTTTTTTTTATCAACAGGGTTTTATTTATAATCACAACAATTACAATATTTATAATCTGATCTCTTGAGATCAATCTGTCATATACAGGTATTTTTTGCTTCTTTATACATTGTTTATATATTTACAGGTGCTGGTCATATAATTAGAATATCATCAAAAAGTTGATTTATTTCACTAATTCCATTCAAAAAGTGAAACTTGTATATTATATTTATTCATTACACACAGACTGATATATTTCGAATGTTTATTTCTTTTAATTTGATGATTATAACTGACAACTAATGAAAATCCCAAATTCAGTATCTCAGAAAATTAGAATATTACTTAAGACCAATACAAAGAAAGGATTTTTAGAAATCTTGGCCAACTGAAAAGTATGAACATGAAAAGTATGAGCATGTACAGCACTCAAAACTTAGTTGGGGCTCCTTTTGCCTGAATTACTGCAGCAATGCGGCGTGGCATGGAGTCGATCAGTCTGTGGCACTGCTCAGGTGTTATGAGAGCCCAGGTTGCTCTGATAGTGGCCTTCAGCTCTTCTGCATTGTTGGGTCTGGCATATCGCATCTTCCTCTTCACAATACCCCATAGATTTTCTATGGGGTTAAGGTCAGGCGAGTTTGCTGGCCAATTAAGAACAGGGATACCATGGTCCTTAAACCAGGTACTGGTAGCTTTGGCACTGTGTGCAGGTGCCAAGTCCTGTTGGAAAATGAAATCTGCATCTCCATAAAGTTGGTCAGCAGCAGGAAGCATGAAGTGCTCTAAAACTTCCTGGTATACGGCTGCGTTGACCTTGGACCTCAGAAAACACAGTGGACCAACACCAGCAGATGACATGGCACCCCAAACCATCACTGACTGTGGAAGCTTTACACTGGACCTCAAGCAACGTGGATTCTGTGCCTCTCCTCTCTTCCTCCAGCCTCTGGGACCCTGATTTCCAAAGGAAATGCAAAATTTACTTTCATCAGAGAACATAACTTTGGACCACTCAGCAGCAGTCCAGTCCTTTTTGTCTTTAACCCAGGCGAGACGCTTCTGATGCTTCCTGCTGCTGACCAACTTTATGGAGATGCAGATTTCATTTTCCAACAGGACTTGGCACCTGCCAAAGCTACCAGTACCTGGTTTAAGGACCATGGTATCCCTGTTCTTAATTAGCCAGCAAACTCGCCTGACCTTAACCCCAAAGAAAATCTATGGGGTATTGTGAAGAGGAAAATGCGATATGCCAGACCCAACAATGCAGAAGAGCTGAAGGCCACTATCAGAGCAACCTGGGCTCTCATAACACCTGAGCAGTGATCGACTCCATGCCACGCCGCATTGCTGCAGTAATTCAGGCAAAAGGAGCCCCAACTAAGTATTGAGTGCTGTACATGCTCATACTTTTCATGTTCATACTTTTCAGTTGGCCAAGATTTCTAAAAATCCTTTCTTTGTAGGTCTTAAGTAATATTCTAATTTTATGAGATACTGAATTTGGGATTTTCATCAGTTGTCAGTTATAATCATCAAAATTAAAAGAAATAAACATTTGAAATATATCAGTCTGTGTGTAATGAATGAATATAATATACAAGTTTCACTTTTTGGATGGAATTAGTGAAATAAATCAACTTTTTGATGATATTCTAATTATATGACCAGCACCTGTATATATAAACTATATCTAACATATTTTACACATTATCTTATCTATCCTCAATGTACAGCATGGGGGGTTCTTTAAATGGGTTTACAGGGGGGCGCAACCATGAGAAGGTTGAGAACCACTGAATTAGATAAACCAATTTTCAGCAATCATACAGTACTTTTACAATTGGAAGCATATCGGGCTGTTAAACAAAGCCAACTTTTTATTCGGTAGATATCCTTTGTGGACACATCAGCCTTACTGTATGAGCCAATGTGCAAGTGATCAATGTTTCAATATGTAAAGAAAACACTTCTCACTGAAACTGCTTCAAACTGATCCATCATCTGATATACTCTTACTAAGCACTGTACCTATGACTAAAAAAGAAAATGCTTATGGGACTGCAACACCACAGTCACGAATTGCAACTATCAGATTTAAAATACACACACAAAATAAATGACAGTTTCTAAAGAGACAAAGAACTACAAATGAAAGTATTGAAAGTATGAAAATACATAAAGTATTTTTACAAAGATATGAAGAAAGCGAGGGAGGGAAACAGAAGAAGATGCTTTTTATGAGAGGACAGAAATCTCTTTAAGCCTCTTCTCAATTTGAGTCAGAGAGAACTCTCTCACGTTCAGAATAAGAGATTCGTCTGTGAAGATAAAAAATGAATCGCCCCTCTCAATTCTGTTAGAAATTCAAGCCAGTGCTCTCACGTTAAGATGTGACCTGGATTTTTAAATGCTTCTCACTGAACATTTAGATGTTTCTGATATAATCCCCTGTGGAGTCTTTTCTATTAAAAAGGAACATCTTGCCTTTTAATAATTTATGAAGATGCAAAATGGTCAACACACAGATCATTTACCACACTCTCATTTCACCCACTGTAATTATAAACATATTTCCAATAGAAGACAGTTAGTGATTAAATATAATTGCCATAAGTGTATTAATGTCCCTTAATGTACAGATGATCCCCACAGGGGAAATAATGACAGAAACTGTTTCAATAAGCATACAAGGGGCAACATCTTTGTTAATTATCAGTTGGTTTAATGCAAATCAATTCATTACTTTTTATCAGACCCGGCCAGGTGCATTTCCAGCTGGATATCATTCCATCATGGGGTTACCAATACTGACCAGTCGAAAACGAAAACAGAATAACAATGCCCTCAGTCTGATTCTGAGGAAACATCACCTCTCACAACAAGCACTTTCCACACTAGTTAACTTTGACAACACAGTATTTAGTCATTAAAAATTAGGGCTGTGCAAAAATATCGATACATGTAACTATCGCAATATTTTTTTTTTTCAATAGTGTATCGATAGTGATACCTCTACTATCGATAATTTTTTTTAAATCTTGTCATATACATACGGCCAAAAGTAAGTGGAAGCGAGCATGGTGAAAAATATAAGAACGCTTGGAGCTCTCAGAGCTGATGTGTGGGTGTTATTTGGTTTTCAAAATAAGTAATTGAGTAATGAGTTATATAAAATAATGCTATTTGTAGGCTTCACAAGTCATGACACAAGTCACTTGGCTACTGCAGTGCATTAGACAAAAAGTTTATTAAGAAAAGTAACAATGACATTTATTGTGCTTTCATGGATGTGACACCAGCGCATTTACAGCAGGGATGAAGCAGGGGTTTTATTCTGCCCATGTTCAGTGTTTTAACTGTAATCAGGACTCGACATTAACGCTTGTCTGGGACAAGTGAATGTTTTGTATGGGCAAGTGAGAGAGAATTTTACTTGCCCGACCGGACAAGTAACTTGAAGAAAAGAACAGTGCGACATATATGTAGAATAATAAGAATATATGCATTAGACAGAGCTGCGTGTTTGTCGTGGTTGTGCTTGTTTGTGTGTGACAATAATCAATGGCGCACCGCACTGAGTCCACGCGGACGCGGAATCCTGTTATTTAACGTTAAATGTCATCTGGGTGTCTGAGTTAATTATGTGCACAGTTTAACATACAACAGGAGTGATGGTCGAGGATTTATCTGTGCTGCACTGTATGAGGATATGAACACATGAACTTCATCTCCAGAGTTGCTCTGAGAGTTTATTTTACGAGCGTTTTACTGTTTGAGTGAAGCTATCTGCAAACAAGCGTCTTCCCAAAGACCCGTCAAAATAAAAGTCCCGTTCAATTGAACACTCAGACAAAAAATACTGTAGTATACTATTGAAAATTGAAGTACCCTTGTAGTAAATTGATAAACACTGTATACTATAGTAAAGTTCAAAAACAATATAGTAGGAATTTTACTGCAGTTTACTATAGTAAATACTATAGTAACCTACAGTAATTTATGTGGACAAATATACCACTATTGTATAGTAAAAAAGGAAAAACAAAGAAATTAGAAATATTAAAACAAATTTAGGTAATCTAAAAATGATATGGCCCTAATTTATCCATCTGTATGTAACATTAATGTCTTTTGTCAGTTATCTGCTTATTCATGTTGAACTACACTTGCACATTTCTGCCTGTGCTACCAAACTTTAAACCGCTCTAGCACCAGTGCTATGTGCAAAAAAAGTTCATTTATAGCCTTAACACTAATAATAATTACTGCTTGCCATTGTTTTATAGCAGTCACGGAGAGTAGGCCTATAACCAAATTCAGGCGGCCAAAGCGGACACTAGTTAAAATGCTTAGAAGCAAACGTGACCAATCTAAATCCGAAACAATTATATTGATTATATTATATTATAATTCAAATGAAATATCATTTTTTTATCTTTGGACAAGTAATTTTGTACTCGGACAAGTGAATGTCAAATTTACTTGTCCGAAGGACAACCACATGACAATGCTTAATGTCAAGCGCTGTGTAATGCACCACAACAGCCAAGTGACTTGCGTGAGCCACCTTATTCCCCTGTGCTACCCACTTGAGGTGCGCAATCCACAGTTTGAGAACCCAAACCTCTGATCTAAAGGTCCATGCATCGCACATCATGGCCACTCTGCAGAGGTAAGGGATGTTTTTACACTTATCCTTACAGAAAACCCCATGTGGTGGACAGCATGTTGTATTTCTAGCTCTACATTTTACATTTTCTATTTAAAGTATTGCAATATATCTCAAATGTGTATCGTATCGAAATACATAGCAATATATTGTATCGCGACCCATCTAGACATGTGGCCGGTTAACCGCGGTTACCACTAAATCCTGCTGAAACCGAGTTGGCTGCGATAATGCAAAATATCGATTATTTTATTGATGCGTCGCTTGTCCGTGAAGCACGGCTCTGGGATCAGTAGGAAATGCTGCTCGATCTAAAAGCAGTGCGAGTTTAAGTCGCTTATAACGTGCATTTAAAAAAGCAACACCCGTCAAACATGATCATTATAAATAAACTTTATTATCATGAAAATACCGAGGAGGCTTGAGGATCAGTGATAAATACATGTCCTTGCGCATTTCCTAGAACTACTTGTGTTATGGTCTTCTTCTGCAGTGCGTATTTGGAGTTTCTGCATGAGAGCGCCCTCTGGCTTTCGGATGCAGCAGCATTTTACCGTACTGCACTCACAAATTGTGCATAAATCACGTGATATATATTTTCGGTTAAGCGGGCATATGTCTAGACCCATCTATCGTGATATGTATTGTATCGGGAGGCACTTGCCAATACACAGCCCTATTAAAAATGTACAGTGTTTTTCCATTTCTTGAAAAACAGCGAATTTGGACATCCGAGGTTTGTAAGAACAGTGACAATATACAACATACAATCTCGTCAAATTTAAAATACATGCACACAAAAGCTGCTTTGCGTGAATGGATGCTTCACATACTAGGGCTGGGCGATATATCGATTTTTAAGATATATCGATATATTTTTCAACGCGATGCGGGATTAGACAATATCGTTAATATCGATATGGGGTGTGTTCAACTTGAAGCAGCTCTGTGGTGTCTGACATGCGCAGTACCCATGCGCAGAGTGAGCAGAGCACTCTCGCTCTGCGCGCGAACTGGACGGCCCCCTCAATTTACATGTTTAAAACAAGTGGTGTGCAGCTGTATGCAGGGTTTTTCCTGCATAGAGAAATTGTCATGTGAAATGTCGTGCCGCCTCAGGCTCTCGCCAAAATTATGTTGTGAGTCTTCACAAGAAATGCTGCGTGCATTTAACAGACTGTCGTTTGTAACTGCAGTTGCGACATTACGCCACAATGGAGGCACTAAAAAGAGATGCAGAACAAGAGCCAGCCTGTGTTTCACGGCTGTTTGTTTTGCATCCAAGTACGTTTAATTTCTTGAAATTTATTAAATTAACATGACGTACATCATTGTAATGTCTTTAGCTGTGCAATTGGATCATTGAATCAGCGTATACTGTACACAGCGAGTTCGCCAGTATGAACGCACATTGCGTTTAGAACGACTCGCACATGAATGACTCATTTGAACCGATTCATTTAAACTATTGAACTTTTCAGTCACTAGCGAATATAAGAGATCATTGAATCATTTAAAGTGAACCACAGAGAATGAAAGATGTGAATGAGCTTTGATCATTTAGTAAGACTGGTTAATTCAGTTGGCTATTGTGGGCTGAAAAGTTAGTTGAAAATGATAAAAATGAGTTATTTGATAAAAAAAAAACATTTCTGTTTGGTTGAATAAAAGTAATGTTTTATATAACTTAATAATTGTAATTTTCATCTAATTCTATTAGAACTTTTAATAGGTCAAAGTCACTTTGGTTAAGCCACTTAAAGGTACGGTAGGCCTACGTGTGTGTGTACAAGATCAGGATGGCACCACCTCCGCCTCATTTTGAGCCAGGAAAAACCTTAGGGAAAAAACCCTGTCATTGAATTTCTTTTCACAAGCCATTTTAATATAGGTGATTGTGACATCTCACATGAGGCTTTGACTTGCTAGTAAACATTTATTCCATATCGGATATCGGATACATATCGGATATCGCTTTTCATCAAAAAAATACAGAGATATGAATTTTGGTCAATATCGCCCAGCCCTAACACATACTACATAAAAATGTAATTATTTAAATCAAACCCATGGCCTTGGTTCAGGTAGAGCCATACTCTAGCTGTTGAGCTACAGGGATCAGAAAGAGTCTATAAAATATTTTTCTTTTTTTATTTGTTTTGGGGTCAAAGTGACCATCACTCTATGAAGACATTTGAATGCTAAGCGTTCCTTCAGTTTCTCTGCCCTTTACATTTTTTACCACCTATACATCTGCATCAGTATAATTAGTTCAGCTGGGAGGAAAAGTTTCAGGTAGTAACCTTATTGTAGTGAATGTACAGTATTTGTTAGTATGCATAATATGGTATGTTAATGTTTCCAAGTCAAATAGGCATGGAATGCTAAACTAAACAAACATCAATGTTTTAATTTCATGGCTTTCGCGTTTTTATGATAGTC
Source organism: Triplophysa rosa (assembly GCF_024868665.1). Classification (NCBI taxonomy): domain Eukaryota; kingdom Metazoa; phylum Chordata; class Actinopteri; order Cypriniformes; family Nemacheilidae; genus Triplophysa; species Triplophysa rosa. Next base: position 11,032,510 of record NC_079890.1, on the reverse strand, counting down.
CAGTAGTGACTCAATGTATAAAACTTGATGAGCATCTAAATGACAACGGTCTTCAAAACTAAATCATCAGTCATTCAATCATAAATGACAGAACCATCTAAATTAATGCTAAGAAACACCCTGTCGAGCACAAAGATAAAATGCCTTATATCTGTCACTGTCAGTGGGTGTTTGATGGATGTTCTCTTGAAAAACAGCATAATTTAGGAAACAGCAGAAGGGTGGAGGAAAAAAGTGAGATTTTTTTCTAAACATCAATGGGTTAAAAAAAGAGAGGGAAAAACAAAACACCTAAATAACTAAATAATTTTTAAAAATCAAGGGAAGGGAAGAATAGAAGACAGAAGGAAACTGTTAACTGTTTACACTGCTAAAGAACAAAATGTAGAAGTAGAGACATCTGCTGGAGAAACAAGTTCAATGGAGTCTGATTTAGAATCTCTAAATCAGAGACTTGGACAAGTGAACCTTCAATAATGCAAAAAAAATTCCTTAGACAGATAAATGTTTGTGTGAGTTTAAAGGTTTGATAAAATAACAGCACGGCTTATAGTTGCTATTATTCAATCTATAAATTCATTAAAAACAGAAGAGTAAACTGTTTGCTTAATTCTCTAAACCTGTTTGTGTTGCTATTTGCAATTGTTTTAATTGTAATACGAGTCCTTTTGAACTTGTTAATCTTATGTTTAAAATTATTTACAATGTAAGAGGTCAAATAAAGTTGCATCTGACTAATAATGCCAGGCCTTTTCTCTTTCTGTTTACCAATTACCAATCTGGAGCCAAGATTATTTTGGTGTACACATGTGCCCCCTATCAGAATAAACATGTGTGTGATCTATAGACGTTTAATTACTTTTGACCACCTGAAGCATGTATGTATGTATGTATGTATGTCCTATACGTGTATAGCTATAAGTTTTCTCTGTCATGTATTTGAACTGTGTTTGTGTTCGCACCCAGCATGTTGAAGATAAAGTCTTTGGCCGTGTGCACCTCGAGCGCAGTCTGGTCTCCAAACTCCCCCTGTTCCATCTGCACAATCTCCTGCACCTGTGCAGACAGCTGCTCAAGTGTCGTGCCCGAGCGGAAATCCACCTCGGACACCCGCTTCACCGGCACTGGTGCACGCGGGGCCACGGCACTCATGAGCGTCTCCATTAAGCATTACCTGAAATAAATCGTGACAATACAGCCAAACGTCATACAATCATCACACTTTAGACGATCGACAAATCCTTTTAACTGTTTGTATTTTAAGTATCATGAGACGGTTAGTATTTATAGATTTAAAAAGACAAAGTCCTTATAAGGGGGGACACTCGCAAAATGATGATTATTCAAAGCGTCTATACAGCGTTCAACAGCACGAGACCGTCTCAATTCCAGCCGTTAACTAACTTACCCAACATTAATAAGACCTAAATAGTTAAACACCGATTAGTTATTCATACTCACTGCATCGGAATGTAGGTCAGGCACTGGGCAGATTAAGCGGCTAATTAGCCAGTTCATGTTTTTACAGTGAAACAACTAAGCTACTTGAGTTCATTATTACAAACATAACGACACTTATGACATAAAGTCTAACGTTAGCTCAACAAGGCTTCACTATGACGTGCTGTAGGAGGGGGGAATTGTTATGATTCTTTTTAGCTCATACGAGCATATACATTGCCCATAAATACTGTGGTGCATGAAGACCAAGCAGCTCAAATTAGCCAACTAGCAGGTGTGGATTGGTAAATATAAAGCTAATGTGCTAACAAGCTAAAGACCTCAAGATTCAGACATAAGTTTAATTTTCACACACCCTGTTTACCGCCGTCTGGACGCTCTCTGCCTTAGACCCTGGGCTGTTTGTTTTGATTTCGTATGTGAAACAGGATTTCAGCTCCCGTCATATCCAACAGGTCCCCCTGCGAGCACCTTCCCACTGGCAACGCTATCCCCGGAAATCATGGACCTACTCCGAGAATCTTGGGATTAGTAGTATTTTAAACGGGATATATATAGTTTAAAAACGTAATCACAAAGTACACTTTAGTTTGAAGTGATTACGCAATGATGATACATTTGTGACGGTAGCAAAGCAAAAGAGAAATTATATCAAATATTTTGAGCTGCTGTTTTGAAATGCATTTTTAATTATTTGGTATCATTTTACAGGTTGCATATGTCATATTGAGGTAGTGAATACAAACAATATTAATTCTATAAAAATATTGTTTAACCTATTGTATGTATATGACACTTAATCTACCATTGTAGCCTATGTTTTATTTTAAACTTAAATTAATTATTGAATCACATTTTACTATATCCCTGTTAAAAATCGATTTCGTTTCATGTTGGAGTGAAGAGTGCCCTCCAATCAAACGGTCTCCTGATAACTTTTAAACTCTTACATCTTTTGCTCCAACACTTTATTCCATGACATGGAAAGTGATCAAAAGAGTTTCACAACCTTTGTTGGTTCGCTCCGTACCAGTTCAACCCCCTCTTGTGTGGTGTCACCTTGAAACACCTCTCCTTGAAGTAGCATCTGAGATGCTGACAGCACAGATTATTGATGCCATGGAATGAGCGAGTCCTAAAACATTTAGAGTTTCGATTCTTTTCTGCTTCACTAACATTATCAAGATACAGAACCTAGCAGCTCTATGCCTAAATATAAACAACTTAACCCCGTCATCTTTGTTTCTATAGCTGCATTAACACAAACCACTTATTTCTCACATAAATCTGCAGTGGTTATCTATAAAGTTCATATCTGTATACCACACTGAAGGAACCTGATAAGAGTTTCTATCACAAAAAAAATTAGACAGTAGCTTAAAAATGAGATTTTAATATAGAAGAATGTTTAGTGACAGCTTTTGGAGCAGCACTTCAGAAATAATGGTGATCTTTTTTATGGGGGTGGCGTGGTTGAAAGGAGACCGATATGTTGAAGTGAAATTATATTAACACTTTTGTGGGATGTGCTCATATGATTGATGCCTAGAAGAGGAGGCAAAGAAGAGAGTACTTATGACAGGCCTTTGGTTAACTGTATCAGTGTGTGAAGGCATTTCATTCAAAGATGAAAAATCATTTCCTCCCACACCTTTATACTGTCTCTCAAAGTTCTCATGACATAGCCCCTCAGTGCACAATGACTGACAACCTTAACAGTAATTTTAGCTTGGAAAAAATCTTGTCACTGCTGTGAGGGTAAACACAAAAAGTCAAATGGCAGTAAACCATATTGCCTATGAATAATAAGGGGGAAAAACACCATTCCTTTCATAATTAACAAAACCTACCTAGACACCCTGCCACCATTGCCCACTTCTCATTAAACTGGTGAAACTGTCCCCAAGACGTTGCTTCAAACACAGACAGTTCATTCAAGCGCAATGAGAATTTAACAACTGAATGACCACAGGGCCACTACGATGTATTGCGTGCTTTAAACATTGATTTTTGCTGCCTGGTTTTATCCAGACAGAGACAGGGAGGAGACACTTAACGTGGCCTCACGAAGCAGAACGCGATACGCTTTTATGGATTTTAACAGGAGACCCTTATCTAACTTCAGTAATGAGTGACTGGTGCAACTCCCAGTGATACAGAAGTGTCAGAGAGGAGGAAAGGGAAACGAGGAAGAAACTTCAAAGCATCCAATAATTTATAACTCCGTTCAGAAGGCATGAAACTTTCCCAGCTTGTTTTGGTGGTTCCGAAATCACAATTTCGTGCATACCAGGAAAATGACTATACAAGTGTAATCACTAATCATGAAAGTCTTTCTTTTAACTAGCAGATCATGTCATGATTCTCCAATCAGTGCAGCGAAGAGAGGACTAAAGTGGTTTGATTGCCTTGCCCTGATTTTGCAGGGCTCTATAATAGCCCGAGTTAATGAGGATTTTACGAGTAGTGTGATCACTTTATTGGGACGTGCAGCATCAATAGAAGCCTCTCGCCTCAATTGAGTTGGCTTATGAAGCTGCCCTTGCAAATTGACCATGAGGATTTATAAAGCAATTTTGAAAAGTCCTTAACCCATCTATGTGCCGACAGTCACAGGCCCCATTACTAAAACCTCATTGGATTTCACTTTCATAATGAATAAAGATCCAGTAAGTTTGGACACTGAAAGTGCAAAAAGTGAGGTCACCGGTAATGAACTGCTTTGTGCTGTCATATTTACAGGATCAAAGCCTGAAGGCTATTGAGACATTTTATCATTGACCTGGGAGAGTTATTCAGTGAAGAGTTTTCTCCACAAACCACAATAGCAGAAGGTCAAACTGGCAATCAACTTCTCAGACAGCTTTATTTTTTCAAACAAAGAAAAAGTATGTACATACACGCTCACTCTCAGTACTAAGAGGAAAAAAATTCACACTGACAATATAAAGATGCCTGTGACAGTGTGGAAAAAGAAAAATGTTTGATCCCAAGGCCTTATCATCACTTTCCAGACATGACTGGGTTTAGATAAGCAGTGGGTTTCTTCATCCTTCTCTTCTGCAGCCGCCCCAAATCTCCTCTTTTCTTGTTTGAGTAACTGAACATATTTTTCTGAGAATGCAAGAGTTAGAGGGTCAGGGTCTATCCAATGGAGAGGTTAAAGTTTTACGTTTAAAGAGCCATTGCAGCCCAGCCGACAATGAGTAGAGTTCCCCCAATCGGTGCCAGCTTACTGAAGCTGGGGTCATTTGTTAAGGCCTGGTGATACAGTGGACCACAGAAGCAGCTCATGCCGGTGAGGAGAATTGCACCTGCCTATAGCGGGAAAAAAGGGTGTGTTACTGTTACTACTGTATGTCCTATTATGTCAAAAGCAGCTGTGTATTCTGAAGGATCGGTTCTTCAAGCACATATCAATTGGGAACATTTGTTAAGATTTGTAGATTGTAAAGATATTAGATATTGTGAAAAATGTATATCTTTAAATTTGACCGAGTAAGGCCAAGTCAAAGATTTAAATCATAGTGAAATTTACGAATTTAATTTAATAATATGAGATAATAATGCTTTCCTGTAGCTCAGTGGTTCGAGCATGGCCTTAGCAATGCCAAGGTCATGGGTACGATCCCAGGGATTGCACATACTTAGAAACAAATGTGTCTGCCAAATGCATAAATGTAAATGTAAATTAGATCACGTTACCTCAGCCTGGTTTTCACATAATGAAATGTTTACTTTGGGCTTTAGACATAAAAGTACAGGTTATCGACTACTAAACAGCTTGGGATTGTTCATGTGCTTGTGGTGCCATCAGACGATGTCATTTTCAAAATCAAACTATATTTAGAACCAAATGCCTATAAGCATATGCATCCACCTACAAAATGAACAAGATTGGTACCAGAATCAGATAGCTCCAGGTATTTATACAAAGTCATGTGTATAAAAGGCACTATATTAATTTAGAAACTACAGCATAACTCTAGATAATATGAATTAATTAATAACTAATAATAACTAAAATCTTGTTCAGTTTGTGAGCTTGACAGAGTAATTTTGGGTAATTGAACCACAGCTGCCCCAATTGTGAAAATGTCTGTTTTTATTTGCCTTCAACATTGTTTTAACAATCAATTAATTGAATACTATTTTGTTGTAGTATATCATCTGTTTGGGTAGTGTAGTTATCGTTTGAATTAACAGATTTAGTATTTATTTTGTATATGAAAAATAGCTGTACAATTATGGCCTTATTTGAATAAGATGAAAGGTGTTTGGTACAGTACCAGAGCAGGTTTCCTGCATCGAGCAGCTCCTAACAATGCCAAACTGTGATAGATATGGTACTTGTTTGCTGTATCATACAACTGAAAGTTACAAAAATACAAAAAATAACAAAATCATGATATCATCAAAGTTACACTTTGTCACGAGTAATACAGAACAAATAACTAATACAGTGCTATTATTTTAACTCAAAATGCTTCCTAATGTACATAATATATTGTTTTGATAGTTATGTCAACGTAAACTGCATGACAACAACAGAACATAAAGGGCCAAATGTACTCGCCTCTCTCTGGTAATCGCTCGCTTCACTGCGTCTGAAGCCTATGAGTTACAGGATACAGAAAAATATTAAAAGTTTCAAAGCTTAAACAAACTTTAAAGAAACGTTGTCTCATTTATATATTGTGCGCTCAGTCACGTTTGTCATGTCTAGTTGCCAAACTGAATTGCAGTATTTTGAATCGTATTAACGAGATAATTGTCATATCTGTCAAATGAAATAAAATCGCTCAGAGAGGATACACTTACCGTGCGATCCATATGCACCTGCGACGACTGCAAGAGCACCAGAAATGCCTGCTAACCTCTGAACAAGCGAAGCAGCACTCATGACTCCCGATATGCACAGCGATAAACTGAAACCACTCTGCGTCTGCAGGAAACTGCTGTCATTACGGATCTAACAAGAAGAACGATGCCATCTACCCGCAATTACGAGCGCGGAGCCAAGATGGCGTTCAGCTTTACAGATGCACAGCATGTGACTGGTTTGACAAACGGACCGGAAAAAGCTCTGTCTCTGCGTCTCAGTGAGTGATGGCAGTGACCAACACAAAGTCCAGGGGCATACTCAAGCTCAAATAGGTGCGCAACGTTTTGATACGGTTTCCGGGTTGAACGACACGTTTCCTGGAAACGGTTTGCAACGGTGTGCAACAGGGTTTGAGATACGTTTTCTGTTGTTTGGTGGGTGTGTCAAGAATGTCAGCCCAATCAGCAGCAACATGTATATAACCCACGCGGTATTAAAGAGACAGCTCGCACAATGGGTCCAAGTAAAGTCGTTTAAATGTGTCCGCTGCAGCTCGGTACACGCAACAATTGAAGAGACGTATTGTAACAGCATGTTAATAATTTACCCTCCATTCTATTTTTTACATCTATTTGTGTTAGTTAATATATACATTTAATATGTTCATTTCAACATTTATACTAATACAGGGCTCGACATTAAAGGTGCAGTGAACTAGGACCACAATTTTAACCCGAACTTTTGTTATATAAGATGGAATTGTATTCAAGCGAACATCCTGTAAGTGAAAAAACAACTGTTATTGACATGAGGCTCAGCGAACGGCATGTCCTGGAATGCACCTATCATTGATAGGTTGAACACCGCCTACACAGAAGAATATCAACGCCTATTTTTCGAGCCCTGCCCGCGCATGACAGTACTGATTACTGAACTGAACACAAGCTCCACGGAACCAGATAGAGCGAGTGTAAGCATGCCGTTAAAGATCGTAAAATATTGTGCAGTGCCTGTTTGTGGAAGAACACAGTCGCTGCATAACCTTCCTTCGGATTCCGACAGTAGGAATGCGTGGTTTAAGTTCATTTTTAAAGACGTTCCAGCTCACGTGGGGAAAACATTGAGCTTTTTAATCGCTTCATTTCAACGCGGATTCCTTGAACAAGTCTTTGCGGCGAGACTAAAATTAAAAAGCAGTGCTGTGCCGTCAATACTGGATCCGATAGGAATGGCGCTGGAATCTTATGTGATTAAAACATATTTGTACTATGCGTCACTACTGCTTTGTTAGAGTTCGCGTGATATGCCCTGATAGTACCTGGGGACTAGTTATTTGTAATAACTGTAATCGGCATCTCTGTGATTTGGCGGGCTCATATATCATTTTCAAGGTTTTATCTACCGTTTGCGAATAATGGAGGCTGTTTTTAAGTGTTTTTATATTATTTCTGCTGCTGGGTCATTTTGGCCGGGAGTCTATGTTTATTTATCATGAAAACTATTAACATTTGAGACCCGCGATTGCGGTGATCTTCTGTCCGGTTCGCGGGTCTTAAATGCTGACATGTACGGTCATATATCACTAAACACCATACAACTATAGGCTATACAAATACGCAAAGCCATCACATCCGGGAAATAAGTCCGTAAATTTGAGTAAAATTACGTTACGTAACGTTACGTGTCTAACGAAATTCATAGAAGGCGCCAACCAAGTCAACTACGCAAGCTGCTATCCAATCATAGCAGTGGGCGTTTACTTCCAAGTCTTCTATGCGGCCCGCCCTTAAAAACCGAGCGTTTCTCCAGCCGGCCTCAAAACCAGGGTAGAATATAGCCTATTACTTATTGATTTTGATGTTTTCGAATGTAAAAACCACGCGAACGTCATAAGTTGACATCAGACAATATTATAAAACAATGAAAACGGCCAGTTCACTCACTGCACCTTTAACGCTTGTACAGGACAAGAAAATGTTTTGTATGGGCAAGCGAGAGAGAATTTTGAGACCGGACAAGTAACATGAAAAAAAACAGTGCGACATATATGTAGGATAATATGAATATGTGCATTAGACTGAGCTGCGTGATTGTGTGAAGTGCGTTTGTGTGGTTGTGCATGTTTGTGCGTGACAAACAATAATCAATGGCGCACCGCACTGAGTCCATGCGGACGCGGAATCCTGTTATTGAAATGTCATCTGGCTGTTCTGCGTGTCTGAGTGAATTATGTGCACAGTTTAACATACAACACGAGATGGTCGAGGATTTATCTGCATCTGCTCTGTATGAGGAAATGAACACATGAACTTCATCTCTCCAGAGTTGCTCTGAGAGTTTACTTTACGATCGTTTACTGTTTGAGTGAAGCTATCTGCAAACACACAAAACTCAACCGTCTTCCCGAAGACCCGTCAAAATAAAAGTCCCGTTAAATTGAACACCAAGACAAAAAATACTGTACTGTACTACAGTATTTGTTACTGAAAATTGAAGTGCCCTTGTAGTAAATTAATACTGCCCTTGTAGTAAATTAATCAAAAACAATATAGTAAGAATCTTTACTGCAGTTTACTATAGTAAATACTATTCCCACGTATGCAGTACAGATCCGTCATGCGCCATTGAGCTTCCACACATACTACGTTACGTTTGCGCACTAGCGGTCCGCGTCTTCTGTGTGATAAAGTCAACAATAGGTAAGTAACTTCCCAATGTTTGGATGATTACTTGAAAAATAAAATGTTTATGAAACGATATTTTCAACATTGTGATCTTTGTTTAGTGCGACTTGTTGATAGAAGAAAGGCTATTACAACTCCTGGTAACTGTTTTGCTTTTAATAGCCTACTGTGTGAATTCGTGTTCATTTTGAGCATGGTGTGCTATCACTTTAAAACAGTCTGTGCCGTACAGCAAAAATAGACGATCGCTGCACTGACGCAACGCACCGCATCTGCAACAGACGGACCGCACCGCACACGCGTGCTGTGTGAATGATCGGTTCTGCTGTTCTGCAATCGGTCACTATTGATCTCATCCATTAACATGGGCATGTAAAAAATACGCACTGCACACGGAGTATGTGTGGCCGTGGCCCGGTGCATCCCTATCAAATTTTGCTACCTCCATACAAAACAGGACTAACCCCTCCCCCAACCCAACCCTTACACCTAAATAACCCCTCCCCCAACCCAATCACTACACGAGGGTAGCACAAATTTATGGGTAGCATAAATTGGCAGAACACCTGCCTTAAGACTAAAAACGTTTTAAACAAGCATAATAATTGTCGTGTGAATCGTCAATGTTAAGCATGGGCTAATATAAATGATAGTGAAATTACGTGCTTGCGACCTGGCAGTTAACTTACCAGCAGGTCATCATGTTGATATCAAAATATAACCAATATATTACGTAACTGGACCGTTCTTGGTTATCCTGCAAGCAGAGCCGGCCCTCCCTATAAGCGAACTAAGCGGCTGCTTAGGGCCTCGTCGCCACTAGGGGCCTCCAAGATCACACGAAATGACAGCTTTTTTGTGATATATTCACGACACACATCCATTTTCTCACGTAGGGCCGTGCCCACTATTTTTTCTGAGGTGTGTGTCAAAATTTGTGAAATTACTGACTAAACGCAACATTGCAATATCAAAATAAGTGAGGCGGCCAATCAAATGAAAGGAGGCGGGAATTACTGGTTACAAAACCGAGCAGTGACCAATCAAATTAAAGAAGACTGAGCTACTGTCACATCTTTAGCTGTTCAGCAAGACGCTTAAGTTTTAAAGTTTAAAGAGTGCTTTGCAACACACGACAGTGACTAAAACATTAAATATTTGACAACTGTTTAGTGTTTAACGATAGAAATGTTGAACATCTGACAGTATTCGTTGATGCAAACAACAAAATGCTGATTTAGATAAAAAATATGTAATTTACGTGATTCGTGTAATTTATAATTATCTGTTAATTCAGCGTTTTATTTGGGATAAGGTTGAGAATAATTGTGTGCATACTGTAAATTAATTTAATGGTTATCAACCATTAATAAACTACATAAAAAAATAAAAAGGGGATTAAATCGTCGTCAAGGGCTGTGTGGCTTTAAAAGGGTGTTTTATAGGTGTTGTGGTTAAAATAAAATGAAGAGAAAGATGATTTTTAAAATAAAATCTTTGCAAATAGTTAAATGCATTGATCAATAAATTCCACAAGCTTTGTATGTTCTGTGCTCGAAATTTAAAGGGACAGTTCACCTAAAATTGAAAGTCATGAAATTATCAAATGTTTTGACAATCACAATACACCTTGCGTGGTTTATGTGTTTTTATGACATTCCTACATCCCAAACACAGCTACAACTAATAGAATTGGGTGTGCTAGGTTTAAAGTGTGTGTGCAAATAATCAAACATTGACAATACTCGATTGTATTGGGGGCACAGTGGGACCCCCAAATAAAATTCTGCTTAGGGCCCCGTAAAGGCTTGGGCCGGCCCTGCCTGCAAGGTTAGGAGACGGTAAATGTGACATTCTGAATTGGTCATTTAATGGTAAAGAATTTACGTGCCTAGGACGTGTACTTTATGTTACCATGTAGGTCACGTAATTACCAAAATACTACGAATATAGTACGTAACTGGACCATTTTTGGTTATCGTGTAACATCAGGGGTTCGTGCAGGCGACGTCATGAATTGGTCATTTAATGGTAATGAAATTACGTGCCTGGGACGTGCCAGCTACGTTGCCAGCTGGTAAATCATGAAATTACCAAAAATGACCAATAAATTACGTAACCGGTACGTCATGTGTTAGCTGGGTAGAAGCAAACTTGACCAATCTAAATCCGAAACAATTATATTGATTATATTATATTATAATTCAAATGAAATATATATATATTTTTATCTTTGGACAAGTAATTTTTGTACTCGGACAAATGAATGACAAATTTACTTGTCCAAAGGACAACCACATGACAATGCTTAATGTCAAGCCCTGTCTAATACATTTGAATATAAAAAAGCTGTAATGCATGAACTTATCAAACAATAAACAACTGTATTGTTAATAACTAAAATTAAGATAAAAAAAGTGCTGTGAAAAATTGCCCATTGTTCATGTCAGCTAACACATTAACTGATGGTAATGAATACTTTTGTAACACCGTGTCTAACGTTACACCGGTCGCGCCACGTCCGGTGTGGACGAAATTCAAAATTATAATGGTTTCTAATGCGTTCTATTGTCTCTTGTGCATCCAGTGTTGACACGGTGTTAGGTTTACTAAAACAAAACATTATATTACACTGTGAAAAACACTGCACGATTTTATTTATAAATTCCTGGTGGTAGTGACAGAATTCGAGGGTCTCATTTTCCAGTGAGGGGCGCTATTTTACAGACTGTAAAAATAAAAAAGAGGTTGCCTTTAAGATCTATTTCGATGATGTACCTCAAAGCTTAAAAACACATTGTTACTTAAAATAAACCCTCACAGAAACTTTTTGCATTTTATTTTTAATAAATAGCATAGTTTAGTATTAATTATTAAATGTATCTCATGAAGACCTCTGGCTGGAACTCACAATAAGATCTAAGTATTAGTATTTGTATTAAGGCATATAGTCATGGGACCATGGATGATTTCAGGTCTTTGGTTTCATGCTAGCGTTGATTTGCTACTAACAGTAGACAAAATGAAAGTCCAGCATGCACAACTAAACATTGTAGTATAAAAAAGACATATGCCTTGGGTCTGTCTCAGTCAAGGCTTTCCAAAGCCAAAACTTCGGTTCACCAAAGCAGTTCTTTCTACATCCAGTTCCTGTGGTTGCCAGGTAATCTGAATACTCTGTTTGCTAAAAACATCCAATCATCTAGTTAGTTAGCATATGATGGATGGATGGATGGACGGATAGATAGTCTTCTCTCATATTCATATTTTTCCTTGGTAAAATATACCCTAAATATTTTTTTGTGAATTTCACAATACCAATAAATCTTCATCCTTCAACCCGACAGCTTTCTCAAAAAGACAGCTTCAATAATAGATCAAAAATGAGGCTCAGTCGCTTTTTGTGTGGTAGTTCAGCAGGTGTGTGGATTCAGCCCCATGTACAGCGTTAAATTACAGAGCCCTTGCAGAGTTCAGGAGACAACCCTGACCTCCTGTCACAGCAGCTCTGAGAAAGAGCACCACATGAGTTCTGCAGCAGAATAATCATAGTGCCAAGAGCTGATTCCAGATCAATGGATTGTTTTTTTAGCAGGCACTGCAGTGGGTGACTTAAGTAGATTGGTGTGTCTCAGGTCTGAAATCAGCATTCTCAATTTCAGTTACATGGAAATAAACATTGGAGATGCACTGTAAGTGATCTGGCTCTTATAGTTTTGCGAAGTCAGGCCGTGTCAGAGCTAGAAAGGATACCGCATATCAGCACGGCTCAAGCTGTTGATACTTGGCTTGGTGCATTCTGATTCTAGGTTTTGACCTTAATAACACACAACGTCTGCTTTTTAAATTGTCCTTTTTGGGAAAAATAAGATAATGAATCCATAGTCTGCTCATATGATCATCCTTTTAACTGGATATTATAATATGGAATATCCAGGGATAAATACATCTAGAGGCATTTAAAACCCGATGAAACTGTCCATTATTGTTTCAATTCAACTCAATGTCAGTTACTCAGCTGGGCTGGACTCCTAAAAATACTCAAAATTTTAAGGTAAATTATCACTTAAGCCATAAACATCCCTCGGGTGTTGCTTTTTCAAATGCACAATATAAGCGACTCAAACTCGCACTGCTTTTAGATCGAGCAGCATTTCCTACTGATCCCAGAGAGAAAAAAATCGACACATTGCATATCGCAGCCAGCTAGATTTCAATAGGATTGAGTGGTATCGCGATAAATTATCGTGCAGCCCTAATTTGACACGACAATTTCTCTATGCAGGAAAAACCCTGCATACAGCTGCACACCACTTGTTTTAAACATGTAAATTGCGGGGTCCGTCCAATTCGCGCGCAGAGCGAGCGTGCTCTGCTCACTCTGCGCATGGGTACTGCGCATGTCAGACACCACAGCCGCTTCAAGTTGAACACACCCCATATCGATATTAACGATATTGTCTAATCCCGCATCGCGTTGAAAAAATATATCGATATATCTTAAAAATCGATATATCGCCCAGCCCTATGTCAAATGTCGTGCCGCCTCAGGCTCTCGCCAAAATTATGTTGTGAGTCTTCACAAGAAATGCTGCGTGCATTTAACAGACTGTCATTTGTAACTGCAGTTGCGACATTACGCACAGTGGAGGCGCTGTTTCGTTATCAGCACACTGAGGCGCTAAAAAGAGATGCAGAACAAGAGCCAGCCTGTGTTTCTTAGTTTCACGGCTGTTTGTTTTGCATCCAAGTACGTTTAATTTCTTGAAATTTATTAAATTAACATGACGCACATAATTGTAATGTCTTTAGCTGTGCAATTGGATCGTTGAATCATCGTATACTGTACACAGCGAGTTCGCCAGTATGAACGCACATTGCATTTAGAACGACTCACACACGAATGACTCATTTGAACCGATTCATTTTAACTATTGAACTTTTCAGTTACTAGCGAATATAAGGGATCATTGAATCATTTAAAGTGAACCACAGAGAATGAAACATGTGAATGAGCTTTGCTCATTTTGAAAGACTGGTTAATTCAGTTGGCTATTGTGGCCTGAAAAGTTAGTTGAAAATGATAAAAATGCTTTATTTGATTAAAAAAAAATTCTGTTTGGTTTTATATAACTTAATAATTGTCATTTTTATCTAATTTTGTTAGAACTTTTAATATGTCAAGCTCAAAGTCACTTTGGTTAAGCCACTTAAAGGTACGACAGGCCTACGCGTCGTGTGTACAAGATCAGGATGGCACCACCTCCGCCTCATTTTGAGCCAGGAAAAACCCTGTGTATGTTTTCAAATAGGGAAAAAAACCCTGTCATTGAATTTCTTTTCACAAGCCATTTTAATAAAGGTGATTGTGACATCTCACATGAGGCTTTGACTTGCTAGTAAACATTTATACCACTTTGTAGAAAATATCAATATACATATCGGATATCGCCTTTCATCAAAAAAATACAGAGATATGAATTTTGGTCAATATCGCCCAGCCCTAACACCCGTCAAACATGATCATTATAAATATACTTTATTATCATAAAAATACCTGATGAGGCTTGAGTAACAGTGATAAAAAGATGTCCATAGGCATTTCCTAGATTCTAGAACGTGTTATGGTCTTCTTCTGCAGTGCGTATTTGGAGTTTCCACACAAGATCACCCTCTGGCTTTCGGATGCAGCAGCATTTTCCCGTACTTCACTCAAAAGCTGTGCATAAATCACGTGACATTTATCATCGGTTAATCGCGACAGCCCTACCTTACATCGGAAAACATATTTACAGTAATTCACTTAAAATGGAAGCCTTACAAACTTTCGTAAGATCTAGATCTTGCTTAAACAACTCTGAAGGAAACAACCTTAACCTTTGCTGTGATGCCTTCTACAAAAAAGTATATTTAAATTTACTTTTAAAATGAAAGAAAATCTTCAGAAAATCTCATGTTTGGCCTTCACAACCATTTCGATTATGATAGTGATTACACACACACTGAGAGAGAGAGAGAGAGAGAGAGAGAGAGGGAGAGGGAGAGAGAGAGAGGGAGAGAGATGTTAGCGATGGCGAGCAGATGATAGGGACAGTGATCAGTGTAGTAATTAGCAAAGCTTATCAAGCTCATCTCCATCCTTCTTCAAAGGCATCCGATGCAAATTGACTGAGTTTATCCAGCAACTTCATTTCGAAAGGTTCAAGTGATGCACACCGGCCTGATGCACTTTTCTGCTCTAAACGCTGTTTAAATGTTTTTAATAGAAAGTTTCTGCATTTTATAGCAACATCTAGTATTCTCTTCTTCTTCAAATCGCAAAACTAAACGAATGTGACATACAGTGAGTCTTAACACAAATAATAGCCTAAATTTCTATGTTGTTACCTACTATTTAGGACATACTGTAATTGTTAATCCCCTCAGGAAAACAGCCAACTTCCTATCTAAATCCCAAATATACACATGTACAAGACTTCACAACATCTCAAATACTTTACATTAAAATACGATCATCATGTAGACGCTTGAAAAATGCATTTATATTTGAAACCAGCATGCAGACTTTCTGTTCTTTATCATTATGCAATAGCACACTGACAGTGAGTGATCTATGTAGTAATAAAACCAAAGACCCTCCCTTCGAAATCCAATCACAAGTGGTCACAGAGGGATGCGTGTGAGATGCATGTTAATACCTGATGTAAACAGTAATGCTTCTCATGACCACTTAAGACTGGATCACCCCAAGATGGATGTTTACACCAGGTGTTAACAGGGTCCAGGGATTCAGCAGTCGCCACTTGCATTTGCATATTGTCTGCCTCTCTTATCAAGATTATGTGTCTGTGAAAATAATGTACACAGATGTATGTGTGCATACTAATGAAAATTGTGTTAATTATCTAAGCTCCAAAGCCACATTATATTGCTACAGCAAAAATTAGCCAGCTGTTGCCCGGTGTTTTTCTGGCGATAATGCTGTATTGCATAGCAGCCCATTTTGTGATTCTAAGAATATTTGGATCGTTGCCAGCTGACACTCTCCTAATCCTAAATGGTGCACCTCAGGGCTCTAAGAGGAAGGGTTTATTGCTCAGATGTCGCTGTTTCACAGCTTAGAAGACTTTAGTGAGTTCTCAGTTAGCATGTAAGAATCAAGTTCGTCTTGAAATTTCCTCTAAACTTCCTTAGGACCAATAAAGTAGACACAAATGAGATATCTGTTGTCATAAGAGTATAAAGCAATAAAACTTAATGTGGATGGCATAGCTCAGATAATACTGTGAGTTTATGTGTGATGGGGCTTGTTTTTATGAGAAGACTCTTTAAGATTTGGCTTGCTATTCATTATTAACTCAACATTGAATATGAATTCTAGCAGAAATAATGTATATTTTGTAATAGAATGGGTTAAAAAAAAGCAGACACACTCATTTTCTGTTATAAGAAGCTGTTTGGAGGTCATCACCTATATGATCTGACAAGACACTTCACAACTCAGCCTGTACTTAACACAAAAATAATGATGTCCCTGCTGAGTTTTCACCATCACTAAGATAAATTCCAGCAGAATCTGAAATTGATTCTCTCAGATGATTGCCTGGGCTGTGAGGACCTCTTGAAGTTCTGATGCAGCCTCTCAAGCAACACGCTATTATCATTTGAAAAATAATACAATCAAAGCAGCTTTGCAGCACCTTTCATCCAAATGGTGACTCTCATTATCAAGGTTAATTAATAGAGGAGAGAGCCTACTGTCTCCTGAGGCGTGCATGGATCATGCACACACATATAAACACACATTCATTAAACACACCTAACCACCAAGCCCACAGTGTATTAATACACAAACCAGAGAGGCATTTGCGGATTTGGAGAAAGACCACAGTGGCACATGGGCAACAATCAACACCTTCTTCTTTTTAACGAAAATAACTCTTCTACATTTTGTGAGCTTTGACATCAGCAGTAAAATTCCTTTCTGGGGTCTCATGACATATTTCTGTCTTTAAATTCATCCTTTAAACTCAGACCTTTCCCCAGTTTTATTTCTGTTTTTTTTATTCTCTATGCACCGACTAATCCCTCTACTTTATCTTTTATTTGAATGGGCACAGTGTTGAAATCATTGTTTCACTTTGTCATGATTTGTTTTCGACTGCTGCTTCAGTCTTCTCTCAATTCTCCTTTGCATGCCTGTTTTCTATTCAGTCCCACTGTTCATTATTGTGAATTCATCCCACATCTCACAGATGCAGTTAAGTGAAATCACCAACTATATTAACAAATAAATAAATGCTTTAAAATAATTGCTGGAATCAGGACTATGGAAAGACCAGGATGAGCTGACTTAATAACCTGTGAAATTGTGTTTTATTTAATGGGGGAGCTTTCTAAAGACCACACAGAACAGCAGAAATGCTAAACAATGTATAGCATCCACTGCTTTGCCATGAATTGAAATGAAACGTTGACACTTAATTGGTTGGATTACGTCACTTCCTGTTTGCTGAGAGCGCGTGGTTTGAAAGTGAAGTGAAAGTGAAAAGTGAAAGTGACCTATTAGTCAGATATGGTGACCCATACCCGAAATGTGACCTCTGCATTTAACCCATCCAGAGAGTAATGAACACACGCACAGCAAGTTGTGAACACACGTACACCCGGAGCAGTGGGCAGCTATCACTGCAGCGCCTGGGGAGCAAGTAGGGGTAAGGTGCCTTGCTCAAGGGCACCTCAGTCGTTACCCGCCGGCCCTGGGAAGCGAACAGGCAACCATCTGGTCACGAGTCCGACTCTCTAACCATTAGGCCACGACTGCCCCGAGCTCTTTGAGCCAGAGCTCTTTGAGCCAGAGCTCTTTGAGCCAGAGCTCTTTGAGCCAGAGCTCTTTCAAACTTATTCTTAAGACATCGTTTATTCTTGTTATATCTTAAGACTTGTGTTTTAAATTGTTATCCACCGAGGGTAAAACTTATCCTTAAGTATATCCCATACCAAAATCGTCCTTAAACGCACTGATAAATTATATTTATCGGATCACTCGCTATTAGCCCTCAGGCTGTTAGCATTACCAGCCTGCTTATGTCATGGCTCTGCCTCTATTAGTCATGTTTTTCTTGGTCCAGTGGCAGAGCCATGACAAGGCCTTTGGTTATGTGTGGAGAGAAACATATTATGGTCCTTCGTGGACCAGGTCCAACTCGCGATGAATCGTGAGGAGCCTAGGGGAATGTCCATGGCGGAGCCTCTCACGGGGCTGGCGGCTATCCCCGAGGACGGCCCCTTGCGGATCGTGGTTGTGGGCGGCGCCACACCGTCCTCTCCGCCGCCAGCGAGCCTCGGCGGGAAGCAGGGGAGACGCGAGTCCTGGGGCTCCACGTCAGAAGAGTCCCAGCCGGAGCCAGCCGCACCCTTGGCCTCTTTCCTTCAGCCGACCTCCAGGCGGGTGGCTCGGCTGAAGAGAAAGAGGCAGCGGCGGGCAGCGCGGACTTCCCTCCCTGCCGGTGCAGCAGCCGGCGTCCCAGCCGGTGCATTAGCCGGTGTCCAGTCCGGTGATCCAGCCGGCATCCAGTCAGTGATCCAGCCGGCGTCCAGTCCGGTGGTCCAACCGTCGTCCAGTCCGGTGGTCCAACCAGTCGAAGTCCAGTCCAGTGTCCAGTCCGGTGCAGCCGGCGTCCAGTCCGGTGCAGCCGGCGTCCAGTCCGGCGTCCAGTCCGGTGCAGCCGGCGTCCAGTCCGATGCAGCCGGCGTCCAGTCCGGTGCAGCCTTTGCCCAGTCCGGTGATCCAGCCGGTGCCCAGTCCGGTGATCCAGCCGGCGACCCAGCCGGCGTCCCAGCCGGCGATCCAGCCGGCCTTCCAGCCAGTACAGCAGCCGGCCTTCCAGCCGGCGTCAAGCCCTGTCCAGCCGGCCTTCCAGCCGGGTCCCAGCCTTGTCCCGTCAACGCTCAAGTCGGCGGTCCACCCCAGGACTTCCCCCACAGAATCCCCCAGGACTCCGCGCCCTCGAGCGCAGCCGGGGATTAAGACTGTTCCCCCCATGAACTCTTTTGTTCCCCCACCCCCCTCCCATGTTTGTTGTTTTTATTGTCCCACCCAAGTCCCTTTGTTATTCTTGCTTGTCTGCCTCTGATATTATTTTCAATGTTTTGACTAATAAAGTCAATAACACAGTAAGTCTTGTCCCGTTAGTCTACCCCTTGGTGAGCACCTGGTGGTGCTCTTTAAAGGGGGGGCTTCTGTCATGGCTCTGCCTCTATTAGTCATGTTTTTCTTGGTCCTGTGGCAGAGCCATGACAAGGCCTTTGGTTATGTGTGGAGAGAAACATATTATTGTCCTTTTGACAATAATATGCGTTCTCTCCAGTGTCTCGTCATTGGCCCCACCCCTCTCGTTTCCTGTATTGTCTCCCTGCCGTGTCTTATGTTTCACACCTGCCCTCGCTCGTTATCCTTCGTTTGTCTTGTCTTTCCTATATATACCCTCTTGTTTCTTTGTCCTGTGCTCGTGGATTGTACTTTGTACCGTGTATGTACTTTGTGCCTTGTACTATGAGTTCCTGTTCGTTGTCTGAAACCTGTGCCTAGTTTGTTTGTTTGTTTGTTTATTTAATTACCTTACCCTGATTTAAGACGTTTGGTCGTGTTCTTTAGTTTAGTTTTTTACTGTTCTTGCTTTCGTTTTGCCCCCTCGTGGGAAGTTTTTTGTTTTGTATTTATCTCTGTTCTGTTTTCCCCATCGAGGGTGTTTTGTTTTGTGTTTTTATAATTAAAGTCTTGTTTCATTAACCCCTTCACTGCATGTCTGCATTTGGGTTCTTCTCCACGCCAGTTCTTGACAGCTTACTGCTTAACACACTGTTCTCATTATTACATCACTAATGGCTAATGTTTCAGACATGTTTGTACCTCTGAGTGCAGATGAGGAAACGTTCGCACTTCAGTCGGAATTGGAGGCTGTGGAGAAGCAGATCCAGGATTTACCTGAGAAGCAGACACGGCTGCAAGAACGTAAAACGGCGCTGGAAACAACACAAGCTGATGCTCGCAAATCCGTGGTAAGTTTTCATCGCGATTGTAATACTCCTTCCTACCACTTCTACTCTGCGTGTTTCTCTGCACAGAGCCCAGGCTTCGAGAACACGATCAGCCCAAATGAACTTCACTCCTGCACCGGCACACCCACGGCGAAAGGCGCGAGCCAGGACCAGAGTGATGACCCAACTGCCGCCACCGGTCTTCGAGATCCTAACCAGGAACCGCTTTGCTGCCCTCTGCGAGACAGAATGCAACACTGTGGTCATCGGAGACTCAATCGTCCGGAACATATGTGCTTCCTCCACTAAAGGTAAGGTGCGCACTCATTGTTTTCCTGGCACCCGTGTTCTTGATGTCTCTGTGCAGGTACCTGCGATCCTGAAGGATGACGCTAACATCGGAGCTGTCGTGCTGCACGCGGGGGTGAACGACGTCAGGATGCGGCAGTCGGAGATCTTGAAGAGGGACTCTTCAGGAGTCTGATCGAGATGGTACGCAACGCATCGCCCAAGGCGAGGATCATCGTATCAGGGCCGCTTCCTACCTACTGATGAGGGAATGAAAAGTTCAGTAGACTATTTGCTCTAAATAAATGGTTGATGTCATGGTGTATTGAACAGAAGGTGCTCTTTGTTAATAATTTTGATCTGTTCTGGGAGCGACCTAGGCTCTTCCGCCCCGATGGCCTGCACCCCAGCAGCATCGGTGCAGATCTTCTGTGTGACAACATCTCAAAGACGCTACGCACCGATTGACTACGTCTCCCATCGGTAAGTCAAAACTTTAACCATAGTCTGTGTTTCTCCCACTCAACTGTTATAAATGTTACTGCTTCCAAATGCATAGAGACCGTATCTGTCCCCCGAATAATACTACAAAATAATAAATTATGGAAAACTCAGAGAAAAAATCTGATCGTGATTAAACCTGAAGACAATGTAATAAACGACCAAAACCAACTCATAAAGTTCGGCCTACTTAATATTAGATCACTAAATTCAAAAGCAGTTATTGTAAATGAAATGATCACAGACAACAGTTTTGATATACTTTGCCTTACCGAAACCTGGCTTAAACCAAATGATTATTACGGTCTAAATGAGTGTACCCCACCAAGCTACTGTTATATGCATGAGCCACGTCCGGTTGGTCGAGGTGGTGGTGTCGCAAGAATCTTTAGAGACTTTCTTACTGTAACTCAGAGAACAGAGCATACATTTAAATCATTAAATCAAGTGCTTGCGTTGAACATAATTGTTCGAAATGAAAGTAAAAAAACATTGCTTTCTTTTACATTGGCTACTGTGTATAGACCCCCTGGTCCGTACACTGATTCTCTGAAAGAGTTCGCGAACTTCTTATCGGACCTATTGGTTAATGTTGATAAAGTACTAATTGTCTGAGATTTTAATATCCACGTAGATAGTGCTAACGATGCATTAGCAGTGGCATTTACAGAGCTACTACACTCTTTTGGAGTAACACAACACATCAATGGACCCACTCATCGATTTAATCATACACTAGACTTGATTATATCTCACGGAGCCGATCTAACCAATATAGATATTATACCTCAAAGCGACGATGTCACTGATCACTATCTTATAACATGTACACTGCGCACTGCAGAAATCAGCCGCTTAACTCGTTATCGACAGGGTAGAGCAATTACCTCGACTACTAAAGATAGTTTCGCAAAGAGCTTGCCAGATCTGACTCCTTTAATAACCGTACCAATAAATACAGAATCGCTCGATGACATGACCAGCAACGTGGGCACTATTTTCTCTAACACATTAGAAGCTGTCGCACATATGAAGTCAAAAAAGATTAATGAGAAAAACGTAGCACCATGGTACAATAGCACCACTCGCGCCCATAAAAGAGAAACACGTAAACTGGAGGGAAAATTGAAATAAACCTAATTAGAGGTCTTTAAAATTGCATGGAAAGAGAGTGCAAACTGTTATAAAAAGGCACTAAAAGCAGCAAAGGCTGAGCACCTCCGTAACCTCATAGAAACTAACAAAAACAATCCAAGGTTTTTATTTAGTACAGTTGCTAAATTAACAAATAAACAGACATCACCTGACCTGGTTATTCCGCCGCTCCTTGGTAGCAATGAATTCATGAATTTTTTTACAGAGAAAATTGAAAACATACGAGACAAAATAGTAAAAACTCAACCTCCAAGTCTATCCTATGAATTAGTACCAACCATCGCCCCAAAGGAAAGGCTACAGTGTTTTTCACCTATAAAACAGGAAGATTTAATTAAACTTATTGCAACATCTAAACCTACAACTTGCTTATTAGACCCCATACCAACTAAATTATTAAAAGAGTTATTACCCGTTGCAATTGAGCCCATTTATAACATTATCAACTCGTCAATTAATCTAGGCCATGTCCCAGGACCCTTTAAACTGGCCGTCATTAAGCCTCTTATCAAGAAACCAAACTTAGACCTTAATGAACTAGGAAACTATAGACCGATTTCAAATCTCCCTTACCTATCTAAAATACTAGAAAAAGTAGTGTCCACTCAGTTGTGCTCTTTCTTACAAAATAATGACATACACGAAAAATTTCAGTCAGGCTTTAGACCGCATCATTGTACTGAAACTGCGCTCATTAAAATTACAAACGACCTGCTTATAGCATCAGATAAAGGTAACATCTCATTCCTAATCCTGCTTGACCTTAGTGCTGCGTTCGATACTGTAGACCATAAAATACTTCTAGATCGCTTACACAATTATACCGGTATTCAGGGACAGGCACTACAATGGTTCAGATCTTACTTATCAGACAGACATCAATTTGTCCATTTAAATGGGGAATCATCAAATCTAACGCAAGTAAATTATGGATTACCTCAGGGATCGGTTTTAGGACCCTTGCTATTCTCCATATACATGCTGCCCCTTGGAAACATTATTAGAAAACATGGAATTAGCTTCCACTGTTATGCAGATGATACTCAGCTATATATCTCATCAAGACCAGATGATTCCTTCCAACTATCCAAATTGGCAGAGTGCATCGACGATATAAAGCATTGGATGACTTGTAATTTCCTTCTTTTAAATTCTAATAAAACAGAAATATTACTTATCGGACCAAAGACACGTGAGCAGAATATTTCGGATTATGACCTGCAAATTGAAGGCTGCACTGTTACTCCAACAAATACAGTTAAAGACCTTGGCGTTATATTAGACAGCAACCTGTCATTTAAAAATCACATCTCAAATGTCACAAAAACAGCCTTCTTCCACCTTAGAAATGTTGCCAAATTGCGAAATATTTTATGTGTGGCTGACGCAGAGAAGCTTATTCATGCATTTGTGACCTCAAGACTTGACTACTGTAATGCACTGCTTAGTGGTTGTCCTGCAGCATCAATAAACAAACTACAGTTAGTTCAGAATGCAGCTGCCAGAGTTCTAACCAGGTCCAGAAAATACGATCACATAACCCCAATGTTATCAACCCTTCACTGGTTACCCATTAAGTATCGTATTGACTTTAAAGTTCTTTTAATTACTTATAAAGCCTTAAACGGTTTAGCCCCTACCTACATAACAGAGCTTCTACCACACTACAACCCATCACGCTCTCTAAGATCTCAAAACTCCAGACTTTTGATAACACCTAGAATAACTAAATCCACCAAAGGGGGTAGAGCTTTCTCATACGTAGCACCTAAACTCTGGAATAGCCTCCCCGATACTATTCGAGGGTCAGACACACTCTCCCAATTTAAATCTAGATTAAAGACACATCTTTTCAGCCAAGCATTCACTAATACATAGCTAATGAACAGCAGCTACGCTAATTATTCTCTTTCTGTTTCTGCCCTCGCCTCGGGATGCCCATCCCGAGGTAGGGAGAGATTCCGCCAGACCCAGATGAACGTCATATGCCCATCCACAACTAGAGATTACGCCAGCTACATCTGAAAATCCCGTGCCATCCTCCTGCGAGAGCCTGCGGACTGACTGACCATCCAGCTCCATCCAAGGCAATTCCATCACCACCCAAGAAAAAGGCGACCATCTGGCCGGCCCAGCTCAGACAATTCCATCCCCAGCCGAGAGCAAAGACGGACTACCTGTCACATAAATGCTAAATTTACAATACTTGGTATTTAATGCTAAACTTACATCACACGACAGCAGTTTGAAGTTATGGCTGCACTCAGTGACTTTGATTGGAGGTAGCTGGGTGGGTGTTGTGGGGAGTGGGGGGGCTTGTTGGTTGTGGTTCGGGGCGTTTCATTTGTTGGGACTGTGTGGGTCTGGTCTGGTTGGTCTTGTTTTGTGGTCGATGTCGGACAACAGAGGAATAAAGTTAATTATGCCATTACTACTTTTCCCTGGTTGTTCCTCTGTTGTCTGTTGTTGATCGCGGAATGAGACCGGGTTGGACCTGCACGGTTTCGGCGGGTGGGGCTTCCTGGGTCGCGGCTCGTGGGCTCTCCCTGTTCTTCGTGGACGTTGCTCGGTGGCTTTGGTCGGGGTCACTGAGTGCAGCTATGACACGTCAGAGGAGATCTGGCCCTCCCGGCTGAGCCTGGTTTCTCCCGAGGTTTTTTTTTCTCCATTATTCAGCATTGGAGTTTGGGTTCCTCGCCACAGCAGAGCAGTGCAGTGTTGGCTTGCTCACCGGGAGACTGCATTTATTTATTTATTTATTTATTCATTTATTTATTAGATATTATTTATTATAATGATCTTGCTTGGTCTATAAACACCATGCACTGTGCTGTGTTTTACCTTTCTGTGTTTTTCTTATTTGCTCCTGTAAAGCTGCTTTGGAACAATGCACATTGTGAAAAGCGCTATATAAATAAAATTGAATTGAATTGAATTGAATATTACCCATGGATATTACCTGTTGTTCGTATATACCTACCTGTGGATGTTACCTGTTGTTGGATTGTCACCTGTCATCGGTTCACCTGTTCCCCCGCAATAAAGTCATCACCTGTTTACGTCAGCTCCTCGTGTGTGGCATCGTCCCTCTGCCTGTAGTGTTAAAATTAGCACATTGTGTACACTGATTACTACGTTGACTACATTTTATGTAGTAATAGTAATATGAATATAAGATCAGAATCAGAAAGAGCTTTATTGCCAAGTGTGCTTGGACACACAAGAAATTTGTCTTAGTGACAGAAGCTTCCAGTGCACATACAGGTTAAAAAATTGACAAGGCACAGGTAACAAAACGTAAAAAAATAAATATGTGAGAGACAATACACATTTGACAAAAAGGACAATATTAGACAAAAGGACAATAGACAGTATATTGTATGTACAGATGTGCTATATACTGTACAAATTATACTATGTTATATACAAGTTATGCAGGGGAATGTGGATAGCTGAATATTATATCAACAACATATGTATAATACTGTAAATATGAGTATATAGTTGTGTATTGCATGTGATTTTATTGTAGTGTACTGTATTTATTATATGTCTGGATGTTTTTGTGCTCAGTGCTCTGTAGCGCCGACCAGACGGCAGCAGTTGTGGGGTGTAAGGGGTCCAGAGTTATTTTGCAAGTTCTTTTACTCAGTACAGTTCTTGTAGATTGGCAAGGGTTGTGCCAGTGATTCGCTCAGCAGTCCGCACTATCCGTTGTAGTCTTTGGAGGTCAGTTTTTGCAGCTGAGCCAAACCAGACAGTTATGGAAATGCAGAGAATGGATTCGATGACAGCTGAGTAGAACTGTAAGAGCAGCTCCTGTGGCAGGTTAAACTTCCTCAGCTGGCGAAGGAAGTACAGCCTCTGCTGGGCCTTTTTGACAATCGAGTCAATGTGAATGTCCCATTTTAGGTCCTGTGAGATGGTGGTACCCAGGAACCTGAATGACTGGATGAGGTCAATAACTGTGGTGTCATCTGCAAACTCCAGGAGCTTGACAGAGGGGTCAGTACAGGTGCAGTCGTTGGTGTACAGGGAGAAGAGCAGTGGGGAGAGCACACATCCCTGGAAGGCACCAGTGCTGATGGTACGGCAGTTGGATATGAATTTGCCAATTCTAATTAGCTGTTGCCTGTCTGTCAGAAAGCTGGTGATCCATTGACAGACAGAGCTAGCAACAGAGAGCTAGTTTAGTTTAGTCTGGAGGAGTGTTGGGACGATGGTGTTAAAGGTCTCCTCAGACGAGCACTTTCAACAAGTTGGTATGATTTATTAGGGTCTTCATGAAATGTCTGTGTTACGAACCTTGTAAATAAAAGGCCACACAATAAAAGTGAACGGGTGTAAAGCCTAGAGCACCTCCCTCCCGTAAACTTAACGGAGGTGCCCAGAGCCTCTCCCACCTCTGTTTAGCCCGCAACTGCAGGGACAAACAAAGAAAAACTGACCAACAAACAGAGATTCAGATTAGAGGATCGGATCTTTATTTAGGCACTCTTTAGACCATACCTTATAAGCGTACCTCGGGAGAAGAGAGAAACGGAACATAATAAACAAAACGGGTCATCTACCTGGGGTTTAATGTCTTCCCTAAAAAGAAATAAAAGTAACAAAAGACACATTCGCTTACCTCCCTGACTGACCACCAAACAGGAGAAAACAAGTAAAGTATATAAAACCAGCTCCTTCTCCCTACGACAGGTCAGCGCCGATTATGAATGATCCAAGCATTCGCTAGGTAGCTAGGTTTACATTTAGGAGGAACAATAACAGAAGCGGTTTTCTAATAAGCAAACAGGCTGGCGTGCGAACACGAGGAAGTGGGAGTGGTGAGGCTCGCTCAGTCGCCAACGGCAGCAGATTAAATCCATTTGCTGGACTCCGCCTCTCCGCCGAGCTAATAATGGACACCTGTGCAACTTCAGGTAGGCTGCGTCTCCTAGGAAACAGAGAAACGGAAAAGCAAACACAAAGAAAAGACCGCTGCCAATACGAGCGCAAAAACACGCAAACATAAACATAAGCGGTCCTACGGGCAACGTAACAGTCTGGAACATATTTTGCTTAAAAACACTCTATGGCTGTGTAAACAAAACCCTTCTTGCTTTGTCAAAAACAGCTATGCTCACAGCAACCCGTTTTGGTGCATGTCTCTTTAACTGATAATGAGTTACAGCGAACCCCACCCCCTTCTGTCTGGCGTGTAAACACAACACACGTGTAGTGGCAATGGTTTAGCTAAATGATAGTTCCTGAATTCCTCAGCGGTTAGTTTCGTTTTAAACGTCTCAAATCATTCGTCTGGAGACGAAAAAAGTCACAGCAAACAGCTAATGCGCTTACGTTGTGCGTGTATGCTTACCTAAAATCCACGGAATCCACTGCAGATCTCAGCGGAATTACATGGATTTTAGCACTTGTCATTGACACGTTATAACGTTACACACACAATGTGAGAGCTAGTTTGCTGTGACAGATTTTTCAGCCTAAGCACGAATGATTTGAGATGTTTAAAACGAAACTAACCCCAGTGTTTGCCCCTGTTCATTAGCAAAACAAACAGCTTGCCGCAGCTAAAAATATTAACGCACATAATGTATTAACATTCATACAACTAAACTCCAAGTGTCCATCTGCACTTATATACAGTAAGTTTAACACTGACTTAGAATGTTCTATTTAGGCCGTGACTGACTTAGCTCCCTTTGCAATCATATGCTAACGTTATCCTCCTATATATATGGTACATTTACGTCAATTCAGACTGTTGATAAATATTACTTACATCGGCAGTTTTGTCTCGTTCAGTCGGTCTCGATCCCTCTTGAGGAACAACTTTGAAGCTAATCCTGCTTGTACTGTCCCAGGTTGAAAAAGCACTCCGGTTTGAAGTGATTCGCACAAACAAGCAGGTTTTTACTTATGGTTTCTGATGGATTTCCACTAATAATAAAATAAATCCATCCCTGTCTCTTCCTAGGTTTGGACTCTGTGCAGCGACTACATTGCATGTTGTCCACGAACTTTAGCCATGGCGTCACGTACACCACTGTCGCTTGTGAAAACAACAATGGCGGAGTGCGTAGATTCTAAACTGTGTAGATTAAGGGGTGGTAACATTATAATAAAATCCGCTTTGGACGTCACAATCGGAGCAAAATCTGAACGGCTCGATTTCTAACATGCTTGCAGGGAAAGGCACACCAAAACAAACTTATTGGGTTCTTATTTTTCACGTTTTCTGGGTTCCTAGATGCACCGGGGACCCGATTATAGCACTTAAACACAGAAAAAGTGGGGTTTTCATCTGATGTCTCCTTTAAAGGCTGAACTGAAGTCCACTAATAGGATCGTTGCATAATTCCCTGGTCTGTCCAGATGTTGTAGGATATAATGCAGTCCCATGTTGACTGCATCATCCACAGACCTGTTTGCTCAGTAAGCAAACTGCAGGGGGTCCAGTAAAGGTCCAGTGATGTCAAGGTCATTTTATTTACTTTAGTTATAGCACTAAAGTCACAAAGCCGAAGTGTAACTTCAAATTTTTTTTATTGAAGTGTAACAATCCTATTCTGCCAATAGAAAATGTAACAAATAACCAGCAAACACTTGAATATGTTCCCATTCTTGAATTTATGACTTAGTGTCCCCCAAAGTAACCAAACCCCCCCCCACACTTTTTTAAGGAACTTTTTAACACCTTTGTGTGCGTGCGTGTGTGTGCGCCTGCCCGTGCGCGTTCGATAGAGGAGCTGCCAGAAAGAGCAGAGGCCCCACGGCTCGTTTAAAAGCACGTTTCGGTGCCCATACTTAAGTAACATGTTCATATTGAAATGACAATAAAAATACGATCAATCTTATCTTGAAGCCCTACTTTCTAAACTCATAACTACTTTCTAAAAATATTCAAATGCAATGCTAACTCTGAAACATGGCATTAACTTACCTCTCTTTGTGATGCTTTTGCAGGTTTCTTACAAATTGGATGTTGTCCCACAGGTTTCGGAGAAAGTTTTGTTGCAAAAACTTTCCTTTTAAGCGCACTGTCGATAAATTCTTTATGGTTTGTAAAACCAAATGTTATTATGCCACTGCTCGCTGACATCGTGCCTGATGAATGATTGATGCTGTTCAGCTCGCACCGCGGACGAATCGTTCATTTGAACCGGTTCATTCTTTTAAGTGAACCGGTCGAACCAGTTCACCTGAATTGTTTGCGTTTAGAGTCTCCCGTAAACACTTAATATTAACCACAAATTAATTCAGTTCTTCACTTTCTGGCGTGCATGACAGTCCCGAGAACTTGAACCAATATACCAGAGTTATTTAGTTACATCAACAGCACACACTGAACTGAACTGCTGTGTTGAACTGCTGTGTGAAGAGAGAACTTATGAACACGCGCGGCTCTTGTTCTTAAGTCAAGAGTCGGCAACAGTTTTCGGATCACAAGAAGCATGCTCTATCAATGTTTTGTTTTGAAGGAGAAAATATATATACAGTATATCTGGACTCGGTCGAGACCAATGACCAAGTCCGAGACAAGTCTGAGTGCAAATACCGACGATCCGAGATCATAAAAAAACGTCTCGAGTCCGGACTCGAGTAGCTTGACTAGCTGGTCAGCACAGGATTTCAGACAGGCCGGTGAAACACCATCTGGTCCGGTCAATCCGGTTCACCAAATTGGACTGTCGTTCTAATCGTTCTAAATAGTTCATGTCTCCACTAAGGACTCAATCACAAATTACTTGAATCACTCACTTTCTGGCATGTCTAACAGTCCCTCTGACTGGAAATAAACCATTTTATTATTCAGATACTCCAACAGTACTGAACTGAAGTGGGGTGGGGTGGGGTGAAGAGAGAACTAATGAGCATGAGCAGCTGATACTGAACGGTTGCAGCAGCCTTCAGATCACCAGTACACAACCGAAAGCTGTTTCCTTCAGACAAGTCCAATTGAGAACCGATGATACTTCACATGCATGTAATTTTTAAAGCGGATAAAAAGCTTGTAAGTCAGATATTTGATCAAACATCAGAGGTGTAATACTATAAAACACATTGGAATATGTTTAGGACTCACTGTTTGTACACCAATCTGCAACGCGTGTACGTTCATGCCACTGCTAGGGTGGTTCTCGGCCTCGAGTCAAGAACCGGTTGCAACAGCTATCGAATCAGCAGTACACTAACCAAGAGCTATTTCTTTCGGACACGTCCATTTGAGAACCGATGAGCTGATGATTGTGAGCATGCATGATTCACCATGAAGCTACCGAACAGTGTGACAGCTGATGCTGTGCTAATGCTATGAGTGCATGTGAACCGAGGACTTAGGACGTTTTCACACATAAGGGTTTATTTCAGAACCTGGTGCGTTTTCTCTCTTGATTCGGTTTGTTTAGGCATATGTGAACATGGCAATCGCGCTAGGATCCGCCCCAAAACAATCTCTCCGAGACCGCCTAAACAAGGTGGTCTCGGCCCGATTGCAAACGAACTCTGGAGTGGTTCACTAGATGTGTGAAAGCCATCCGACCCAACGAACCAGACTGTCAGAAGAAACACATTGCCGAACAGCTCTCCAGAACTCAATGTATAAAGTGTTTAGCGAGCGCTTAAAACAAATGGGATTTAATCGGTCGGTTGAACAGTGCCGCGCGAAGGCAAATAAACTCTGTAACAGCAGTAACCAAACAAGT
This sequence comes from Triplophysa rosa, assembly GCF_024868665.1. Taxonomy (NCBI): domain Eukaryota; kingdom Metazoa; phylum Chordata; class Actinopteri; order Cypriniformes; family Nemacheilidae; genus Triplophysa; species Triplophysa rosa. The sequence goes on along the minus strand of NC_079890.1, from coordinate 11,001,848 downwards.
CCCAAAATGCCGCGTAGCTGCTGTCTGTCCATCCTGACGGATGACATCTTTGAGCGGAACCCAGAAAATAAACAGATGCACTCTGACCAATCGAAGGAGAGTTTACTCGCACGTGACGTTTATTAACAAAGTTTGGTCTGTTTGTAAATATTCTCTTGTGAATGCGAACCGAACTAAAATGAATTGCAATATTGTAGCGTTTTAACCCCCGGTTTCGGAACAAAGTAATCAATCCACATGTGTGAAAACACCCTTGAATATATGGAGCAATCTGTCAAAACCTAAGTTTATATAATAACAAATAAATCGTATTGGATTATGCATGGATCATATAGTTTCTGTTAAACGATGATGAAGATTAATTAGTCACTTTATATCTTTAAGACTTAAAATATCATAGTTTGCTGCACATCATGATCACTGTGCCTGTATTTGGGTGCTTTAGTTGCAAAACTTATATGTAAGAAACGTGTCAGATCATGACGATGATGTGTTAACTGACAGAAGTTATGATTACTGTTTTATATATTTGAATTTGCTGAGTGTATTTTCATCCCAGCTGGCCGGGATGATAGACTTGATGCGTTACGTCATGGCGAGTGATGTCATTACATCAGGGCGTAAAAGAATCGTTGAACCGGTTCATTGAAACGAACTGTCCAAAAGATCCGGTTTGCAGAAAAGAACCGGACTTCCCATCACTAGCGTGCTGTTTCTCTCACTCTCGCTGGATGATGCGTGGGCGAGCTTTTCTGGAAGAATTGCCCAATAAGGGACTAAGAAAAGTTGTTACGTAATGGAATTTCATGTTCGAAAAAAACTTCCCGAAACCTATACCAACCCTGGGGGAGTGTATCGAGCACAGAAATACCCCACCCCTTTAAAGAACTCACATCTCCTGAGAACCGCTTTGGAGAACACCATCTTTTTGAAAATATCAAGCAGCCTCCTAATAATGTGTGATGAATAATTCAATGTCCTGCGATGTGCATGAAAGTGCACATATACCAACATATGTGCATGGACACAGAGACAAACACAATATATTCATATTCACGCACATGTATAAAAACACACATTCAAAATATAAATGTACAGTAATGCACACACATACATTTACACACTGTAAAATTATTTTTACCCTCTTTAATATAATCAAGCCTAAAAGAAGATAAATAATTCCATAATCGAATTATTGCTCACTTGCAGTATGTTAGAACACAAACTCTCTCACACACTACTGTCTTATATACATCTTATATAATACCTAAACCTATTCATACATGACAAATAGATTTTTATCTTTCTCTCCTAATTTATAACTGTCTCCAAAGTCATCTATGTTTCTTTAATGGAGCTAAGAGCCTCCATTTTGCTCCTTTTTCCTGCTTTCCATTGTGTGTGTATTTTGAGGACATGTGCATGTATCAGTATTCATGGTTCCACTTTCTATCTTTCTATTTTCCTCATGCCATATCCCAAATGGACTTTTGAAGTGAGACATTTAGTGTAAGACACACACAAACAGACACACATTTTGGGTTTCCATGTTGTATGAGAACTTTAGACGTAGGGGTTTTAATACTGACCAAACTGTATAGGCTATTGTATACCCTTACGCTCACCCTACCCCTAACCATCACAGAAAACGTTTAGCTTTTTTACATTTTCAAATAAACATAATTTAGTTTGATTTATAATTTCTTGTCAAGGACCAAAACTGTCTCTGGTAGTGTTATCTTTGTGTGGATATTTGGTCCCCACACTGTAGGGTTTACCAGGACACACAGCAATCTGTGTCCCGTCTTGTCCTGTTAGTGCTGCTATATTAATCTGTTTCTTGTCATGCCAGCTGAGAAAGAGGAACAGAGACAGAATGACAGAGACAGTGGGATGTCAGTCCATGTTGCCTATGGCAACTGCCCTGTGACCCTGCCAGGTGGTACTGCTCAGATGAGGCGAGTAGGACTGTCCTCATAGAGTACTCATGGATATGTAACTAACATTTAAAATAGACAAAGAGTGAAACCTATGACAGAAGTAGCACTGAAGTGTTGAATGGCTTATTTTGACGGCACTAAATTGTTTTGTGATATATATGTGGAATTATAATACTGTTTGCCTCATTTATCTATTGATGAACAAAACAGGACTGGTCATGGCTGCACTTACAACCTCATGAAGCTTAATTTGTGTCTTAAGGAAGAGTGACACAGACCTAGTTACTGCTCCTTTCAAAAGACAATCCTTAACATAATGTGCTGCTATTGTAAATATAAGTAGAAAGCTTACTTCAAGCATATAGATAACAAACATTTAACACCACTCAAATGTGCTCATAGTTAAATATGTTTAAAGAGATGCATGTAATCATTAATACACTGTATGATCTTTAAAAAAATACATTTTTTTATGTATTTGATCATGTTGTTAAAAAATATTTCCAATGGCATATTTCACACCCTGTGGAATACATTTCTTAAAGAGTACATAACATGAGATCCCTAGTCCTTTTCGCGAACCGCCGCGGATTTACGCCACTACATATAGTCCCCGCCTACGTTTTGCTAGGACTGCCCACAAAAACTTAACTCTTCTCTCCCAAACACTGTAGTTTGTGAGCCTCATTCGCAGTAGACCAATCACAGCAGACTAGACCATCTGACCAATCACGTCAGACTAGGCTAGCGGAAAAGAGGGGATTAGACAGATGAATTGCGGAACACATCATTTGAGAGTCTGTCAATAAGTAAGGTAAAAATAACTGCCTATTAATAGGAAATAATAGTGTTTTTACACCTTCTATGTACATAAACTTGTTGTTGTTAAATATTCTTATATTGTTAAGAAAGGAACAGAGGTTTGATTTATACTAGTCGGAACTGGTGATTCAGTACATTTATAATTAAGCAAGCCAGTCAATACTCCTAAAGGTAGCCGAGCAGGCCGCGTCCGCCTCGGGCTCGACAACAGAAGACGTACCGGCTGAACATGCTCAGGACGCGGGTAACGCAACGATTCTTCGCGCAATCTCTTATCTGCGTTCGAAAATACGCGCAGTTAAATCTGACATTGGGGAGATGATAGAATCTTAGATTGAACAACTTGCTGTCTCCATTCGCGGAGAACTGACAGCGTTCCAACAGGACGCCGGTTCTGCTCTTTCGGTTGTTAAAGTCACGGTGGATGAACACACTACAAAGCTGGCGGAATTGGAAACTAACGCTTCCACTTCTTCAGGTACGGTAGCCAAGCTCAAACAAGAAGTGGGCCATTTAAAGCAGGTGGTAGAGCACACGGACAAATGCACGGACCTTGAAGGTCGCAGTACAGACAGAACATTCGTATATTACCAGTGTTGGGAATAATGCGTAACAAAACTAATGCATTACAGTAACATATTACTTTTTGCTGTAACGCAGTAGTGTAAGGCATTACTAATCAATTTTCAGTAATGTTTTACTCGGTACATGTTCAGTAACGCTTGCGTTACAACAAATTTTTCGCCAGAGAGACATTAACAAATCAAAAATCCCGCAAGTAAGTTCTATTTCCTGTTCGTGAATAGACGTGTGTGGTGCATTCATCTCCTTCTGGCTGGTGGAACTATTTTGTATTGTAACGCGGCATGATTTCAGTCTCTGAGCTAAAGGTCCGAGGCTATTGGCCCCGCCCGGTTCACTGTAAGCCCTAGCGCCAGTGTTGCCAGGGTCGCGGTTTTCCTGCACAATTGGGCTATTTTGAAAATGCAGTTGCGGGAAAAATTATGGAGCCGTGGGGTTGCAGGTTTTTGGGCACTTTCATAATGTACTGCGGCCGCTAAAATGTTTATTTATATTCTAAGGATAAATGTTAATTAATGAGATTCTTAATGTGTATTCATACTCCGATGAATACCTGGCAACTCCAGGACCGGCCCGTTCTCAAAAGTGTGGGAAACGAGTGTCTGACAGGCAGGCTACAGTACAGGGAGGGACGCGGGAGCTCAGCTCAACCAAAGAGGAAAATATAGCGGTGGTATTAGACAATGCATCCGAATTATGCTTTTACCAATGTTTCGTAAGGTGCATGTCACGTTGCACAATGAAAGAAATCACTCTTGAGTGTACAACAGTTGTGTCATGGTTCTGCCCCACCTTGTCTTGCTTCTCTTGACCTAGTGGCAGAACCATGATAGAACCTCATGTTTTATGTGGAGAGTGACGTTTTGTCCCTGTTGGTCTTCCACTCTCCGGTGTGGCGTATCTGTTCCCGCCCTTTCGTCTCGTTATTGCTTGTTAATTAGTTCATGTCCCGCACCTGTCCCCTTCTTGATTTAGTACCCTTTATATAGTCCTCTTGTTTCATTGTCCTGTGCTGGTTCATTGTCGTTTGTCTGGTGAGTGCCTGTTCTGTGTTAGTCTAGTCTAGTGTAGTCATTTGTAGTTCATGTCATGTCATGTTATGTTAATCTTAGTCTTGTTAGGTGTATTTAGTCTTAGTCCTGTCCTGTTGGAGATTCCCCTGTTTTGCTTTGTTACCCCCACGTGGGTCTTTGTTTTGTATTTATATTTTATTAAATGTCTTGTTAACCCCTTATCCGCTGGCTGCGTCTGGGTCCTCTGTACTGTGTCCTTGTTCCCTCACCATTCATGACAAGTTGATTCTTCTGGCTGCCAAATATCACGTTTGAGCAGCTATTTTTTTTCTAGACTGCGTGTCTAGAGCAACTAAAACGTTGACGTGCTTGTACACATTATACATATGCAATACATTTAACCATGCTTATTTCTTAAGCAAGTTTTTGCATGTCTTACGAAAAGAAAACACGTTTCTCGTACATTTCCGTGCGCGGTCTCGAGCACACATGGGATCTTTTTTAAAGGGACACTCCACCCAAAAACGAAAATTCTGTTATGGATTACTCACCCTCTAGTTGTTCCAAACCTGTATACATTTCTTTGTTCGGTTGAACACAAAGATATTTGATAGAATGTTAGCAACTGAAAATTCTTTGGCATCATTGACTACCATAGCAGGAAAAATTATAATGGTAGTCAAAGGTGTCCCAGAATTGTTTGTTTCCTAAATCCCCCAAAACATATTTTGAGTTCATCAGAACAAAAAATATATACAATATCTAGGAAACCATTCAGATAAGTAAATATAGCAATAGGAATGTCTTTTGGCAGTTGTTAACTTGGATTTGTCACCGGAAAATAATTGGGCTAGTTTTCATTCCCTTTGGGCGGGTTTTGAGGGGTCATTGGGCTGCTTTCAGGAAGCTAGTTAGCAAGATCCCCGTGACCAGCAGCAATGACAAGGTATGCTAACGTTTACATGATGACTAGCTAGAATTCTATATAATCTAGTTCAGTGATGGGATGGGACTATTTTGTATTTAAATACCTTTGAAAAAAATTAATTGTAGTTTGTGTTTAAATGTGTTTAATCTTAGTATTTTTGTATTTTCAAACTGAAATACTTTTTTGCCAATCAACCTCCTTATTAGACTGCATGGATGGGCAGTGTTTCAAATACATCCATTTGAAATACAAAATGCTATTATTTTGTAATAGTATTTTGTATTTAAATGCATTTAATCTAGTATTTTTTGTATTTATTTGTGTATAGCCTAGTTAATTCAAGAAATCAGCAGTTGATTGGCAAAAAGTATTTTGTATTTTGAAAATACAAAAATTCAAAGACTTATTTTAGAATGTTAAGTTCTCCTTCTGTAGTTATTTTGGTGAAAGTAACTCAAAAGTAATACAGGAGTCATGTAACGTATTACAATTCTGAGACAGTAATATTGTAAGGTAAATGATTACTTTTAAATAACAGTAACAAGTAATCTGTAATGTATTACAGTTTGGAAGTAACTTGCACAACACTGTATATTACACATCAAAGTGTCTGAAGGTCTGGAAGGAAGCCAAAGGACTTTGTCGCTCAACTTTTGATGGAGACATTATCTCTGGATAATCTGCCGCTTGTTGACCGCGCTCACCGGGCGCTTCGGAGACAATGAACTACCACGCGCTTTCGTGCTTCGGTTACACTATACCCACAAAATGGAAGAAATTCTGCAGAAAACGGCCAAGATGTAGCAAGTCACGTTTAAAGGGCAACGAATCAATATCTTCCCAGATTATCCTCCAGCGGTTGTAAAGCATCGGGCGCTTTTCAAACGAGCAAGGGAGCTACTAAAGGACAAACCTGGTGTCAAATATGGTCTACAGTATCCGGCAAAACTAAGGATTTCATATGGTGGCAAGGAGCATTACTTCACGGATCCAGACAGAGCCGTTAAATTCGCAGAAAGCTGCTTTGGATCTAGGTGACTGTTCTAAAGATACCATATAATTGAGATAAGTGGGAATAGTACATCAATTGTTGAATGCATCTATTTCTAATAGATAATTCTCAAATATAATGCATGTCATACCGGTGTATTCACTTTCTTTTACTTGTTTAATATTTCCAAGATGTTCTTCTGAAATACCTCATTGTAGAGCTGTGTAAATTTAAGGTCTGAAGGGTAATGAAAAGGTTATTTGTGTTAATTTTCTCCAAAATTATTATTTGTCTACTAGTTTTTATATTGCAGTTTGGGTACTAATTTGTTAATTTTAACCTCATCTCGTGCTGCTGGTTCTGGTTGTCAGCTAGATGACGGGGTTGTTATTTGAGTTGGGTGTGGTGGTGGCCTGTTTGAGACACTTCAAATTGTAGAATGTGTGAGGACATTATATTTAGTCCTTTATAATGCAGAGTAATGCTGCAACATCAGGTAACAGACAAGGGCTTGTTTTTGCATCATGGAATGTGAATGGTTTAAATCAGTGATTCTCAACCGGTGGGCCATGGTGGGCCATATAGGCAGTGGTAGACTATTTATTTTTAAATTTATACATTTTGTTATTTTCTAATGATTTAATTAGTCTTATGAATTTACAGGTTAAAGAAAAACTAAAGTCAAGTCAAGATGCATTATCTAAAAATCAGTTTATACTTGAATGTCGCAACACCAATCACATCACAACGTCAAATTGAACGTCAATCTGACGTTGTTATTTTCTAATGATTTAATTAGTCTTATGAATTTACATGTTAAAGAAACACTAAAGTCAAGTCAAGATGCATTATCTAAAAATCAATTTATACTTGAATGTCGCAACACCAATCACATCACAACGTCAGATTGAACGTCAATCTGACGTTGTGACGTGATTGGTGTTGTGACATTTAAATATAAATGACGTTACAGTAAATTATGTTACTGTAAAATGGATCGTTTTCTGAAAAGAAAAGTCCCGTGCAAGCAAAAGCGTCTTAGTGTGTGGTGAGAAAATACGTTGCAGAATACATTAAATTTGGTTTTATAAGGGCAGGTACTGAGACTGAGCCGAAGGCACTGTGTTGAATGTGGAGAAATTTTGTCAAATGAGGTGCTAAAACCATCATAGTTAACTGTTACAGAGACATTTGACACAAAACACCCGGGCTGTGTTGAGAAGCCAAAATAATATTTTCTAAGGAAAAAAGACGCTTTCCAGGCTCAACAAAAAGCCATAACATCGTTAACAACTCAATCAAAAGTCACATTGAAAGCTAGCTATATAGTTGCCGCTCGTGTTGCTCACAGTAAGAAAGCCTTTACAATCGCTAAGGGACCTATTTTTCCAAGTGCTGTGGATATGTGTCGAGAGTTACTGGGTGACGCAGCTGTAACCAAAATTCTGTAACCGAAATAGAAGAATTGTTGAGCGATGACATTGAATGCCAACTCGTGGAACGAATAAAGGTATATTGTTTTTCTCATGCGAGCTACTCCAAAACCAGTTCATGTAAATATGTTAATGTGTTGGGATTTATTAATGGTCCTAAAGTGGTTGTTGATGAAAACTGTGTTGTTGATCTGTGAGACACCAGTGTGGGATGTGTGGAAAGGGGTCTAATGTGTCCAGTTTATCTCCAGTTGAATTGTAAAAAAATAACATAATACATAACATGTATGAAATGCTTTAAGTTTGTTGAATATGTAAGATTTTAAACAGTTTCAGATGTTTTAAACAGTTCATAATGCTCATAACCCCAATTGTATTTGATAATTATTACAGTATGTAACTTGGTGTGAATGAACATTTCTGCTAATGAATAGAATGTTCCCCTCTTGTGTGTCTGACCTGTTACAGGTATATAAGCCTTGATCTGGTGTTGTATTTTTAATTAGCGATGCTTTGAAAAAGCATAACTATTGTTATTCGAACATACATACTTCTTATAATTATTCTTGTTCCGCCAAAAGTTTGGCACGCTACTTGTCCCGCAGATTTTGACGTAGACCCATGAATGAATACATCACATCGACGGGCCTATTCGGGAATGGTGTGCTATGACTTTTATAAGCGATCGGGTGGGGGGGTGCGAAAAACCACCTGAAAAATTCCATTGACTTAACATTGTGCCCAACTTTGAGGGATCGTAGCTCCGAGCGAGGATATCGTAGAAACATGAAAATAATACACGATTTGAAGGGGTTATCAGGCTCTAAAAGAACATCACTCACAATGGGGTGTAAGTTGCACCCCTGGGGTGTGAGAGCCTCCCAAAATTTCTGTATACTTATAATGGGGCCCATAAACTATATATTCACGTGTTATTTTTTCGCAATTCGACCCATGAATGCCTACATCAAATTGAGCGGCCCATTGAGGAATGGTGTGTGATGACTTTTGGAAGCGATCGGGTGGAGGGGGTGCGATGGGGGGCGAATAAAATCCCGAAAAATCCCATTGATTTAACATTGCGCCCAACTTTGACGGGTCGTAGCGCCGAGTGAGGATATCGTAGAAACATGAAAATAATACATGATTTGAAGAGGCTATCAGGCTCTGTAAGAACATCACTCACAATGGGGTGTAAGTTGTACCCCTGGGGTGTAAGAGCCACCCAAATTTTCCCAATCACAGGAAGCATGCCCATATAAGGCATAAAACGTCCCGTGTTGAATATCTTTGCAGTACAACCACTTAGAGACAAGGGGGTGGGCTCATTTTACTCAGGCTACAAATCAGTGTCACATGACCATTATGAAGTTATTAAACCACGCCCATAGCAACCATTTACAGCAACCTAGCAACCGATCCCATAGACTCACATTATAAAAAGTCCATGTGGATATCTTTGCAACACAGTGTCGTAGAGACAAGGGGGTGGGCTCATTTGACTCACACAACCAATCAATAGGCTTGTTCGACTTGATGCGGCGCCGCAAGATCCGACAGGCGGATGACATCAAAGTACCGTGAGAGCGATTCGAAAAACGATAAAAAGTTTGCTTTCGAATCGCTCTCACGGTACTTTGATGTCATCCGCCTGTCGGATCTTGCGGCGCCGCATCAAGTCGAACAAGCCTAGTGTCACAGGATCATCTTGAAGCTATTAAGCCACGCCCATAGCAACCATTTACAGCAACCTAGCAACCGATCCCATAGACTCCCATTATAAAAGGTTCAGGTGGATATATTTGCAACACAGTGTAATAGAGACAAAAGGGTGGGCTCGTTTTACTCAGGCAACCAATCAGTGTCCCAGGATCATCATGAAGCTTCGAAGCCACGCCCATAGCAACAAAACATGTCAGCATAGCAACCGTTTAGCAATACCTATATCTCTGCATCGGAACATCATAGAGAGACGGGGGTTGGTTCGTTACACTCATAGCTTAGAGCATCATCAATTGGCAGATTATAAGCCACGCCCATAGCAACCAAACAGGTTAGCCTAGCAACCATTTAGCAAACCTATATCTCTGTATCAGAACATCATAGAGACACAGGGGTTGGTTCCTTTCACTCATAGGTTAGAGTATTATCAAGTGCAGATGCCAAGCCACGCCCATAGCAACAAAACAGGTTAGCCTAGCAACCATTTAGCAACACCTATATCTCTGCATCAGAACATCATAGAGACACAGGGGTTGGTTCATTTCACTCATAGGTTAGAGTATTATCAAGTGCAGATGCCAAGCCACGCCCATAGCAACCAAACACATTAGCCTAGCAACCGTTTAGCAAGACCTATATCTCTGTATCAAAACATCTTAGAGTCATGGGGGTTGGTTAGATTCATTAGTACTTAAAGTGTCATCACCCTAGTGCAGAGTTCCGCGGTTTGCCATGAAAGCATCACTCACAGTTTCTTTAGAAAATGTACTATCTAGTTTGTTATTTTATTCCTTTTTATGTTGTTGTATGTATGTTATGTTGTGTCTGTTTTGTTGGTATAAGAGAGGAATAACTAAATTTTGGATATCTGGGATAGGATGTGGAAGAGATTATTCCCCCTTTGAATAATTTGTGTTCATACTACCTGGTAATAATTTCTCTCGATGCTGAAAAAGCTTTTGATCGAGTGGAATGGCATTTTCTTCTCGCAGTACTAGAAAAATTTGGTATGGGTGACAAATTTATAGTTTGGATTAGGATTTTGTATAAAAGCCCAAAAGCTAAGGTACTAACTAATAATACTTTGTCTGACCCCTTTAATCTTAAAAAGGGGACCAGGCAAGGATGCCCCCTCTCTCCTCTCTTATTTGCATTGTCCGTAGAGCCCCTTGCCCAATATATTCATTCTGATCCCTCGGTTCACGGCTTTAACACTTTAAATACAGTCAACAAACTATCTTTATATGCAGACGATATTTTATTATATATTACCAAACCCCATGTGAGTCTGCCAGCTATTCTGCACATTATTGATGCTTTTGGGAGGTTTTCAGGCTTTAAAATTAACTTAAATTCTGTCGGGACCACTGTCGTCAATTATTTAACGATAGCATATATTTAGTTTGGCAGAATGAAACGTCTTGGTTACGGATGTAACCTCGGTTCCCTGATGGAGGGAACGAGACGTTGTGTCGAACCGACAGAATGGGTTTGTCTTGAGAACCTATCATCTTCTGAGTATTTAGAAAAGGCCAATGAAAATTGGCGAATGAAATTTGCATGCCGGGCTCCTCCCCGGATGTCCGGGTATAAGAGGGAAGCCGGCGTGCTCATTCATTCACCTTTTGTTCTTCAGAGCCTACGCATCTGATGAGCTTCTCTACGATCTTGGTGATCATTCTTTCTGCTGGAATCTACGACGTGGACAGCGGACGGTCCCTTCCTGCAGTGACTCTCCCCTGGGCGTCTTGGCAGTTCCGGAGGTGTTCGAGCAATTTCCTTTTCTAAAAGAGCAAATTTCTCCAGCGTGGCTTGTCCCGCTGTTCTCATGGGTGCAACACACTCATCGAGGAGGGGGACGGACACAATGCCTGCTTCCAGTTCGCTGGGGCAGACGTTGTGGATACGTCCTGCCCGCACTGCGGGCGGTGACGATTCAGAACGGGGACTCAGCCACCACCTCGTTTGCTCCCCGTTCCGTGGCGGCAGGACTACGGCCCTGCCGTCCGCTACGGCAAGCAGCGAGGGTGATATGAGGATTACTGTGAGCGATAATCCGCCAGCCACGGGCTCACGGACCATTCACATCTCATCTCGCTCGTCTGACCGTTCCCCAGGAGACGGTCCGCCGTCTTATTCCTCAATCGGGTGCAGCACACTCATCGAGGACGGGGACGGACACAATGTCTGCTTCCAGTACACTGGGGCAGACGTTGTGGATACGTCCTGCCCGCACTGCGGGCGGTGACGATTCAGACATTGCATCACAGGTGGCTGTGTTCCAACGGGACTCAGCCACCACCTCGTTTGCTCCCCGTTCCGTGGCGGCAGGACTACGGCCCTGCCGTCCGCTACGGCAAGCAGCGAGGGTGATATGAGGATTACTGTGAGTGATAATCCGCCAGCCACTGGCTCACGGACCGTTCACACCTCATCTTGCTCGTCTGTCCGTTCCCCAGGAGACGGTCCACCGTCTTATTCCTCAATCATGTATTCGGACACGATGCGTGATGATGAGAGGTCTCTTGCAGCATCGGGGGGTAACGTACTGCCATCCGACGATTCCACGGGCTCCCTCCCTCGGGGGGTCGAGCCCAGGAAGAAGCGGACGTCGAGATGTCAGCCATGCTTTCCCGGGCCGCCATGAGTGTTGGGTTGCAGTGCCCGCACTGCCTTTCCCGGCGCTCGCGGCTGGTTACATGGCGCCTCGGGTTTGAGCGCGGCTCCGAGCCGCGCCCGCCCCCAGTACCGTGTTTACCGGAAGTGCATGAGGAACAGGTAAGACCTGGAACGCCCCTTTCCGGCACGTTTTACGTCAAACAAAGTTCAGTCACCCTCTCTTCCCTCGAGGTTGAGACAGCTGGAGGATACGTTGTTGTCCCCCAGGTGGAGTATGCCGCCGCGGTGCACTCGTGCCCGTAGGTGGCGGCCACCTGGGGGGGCTCAACCTAGACTCCCGTCCAAAGCATGTGGTGTCTCGGCATCTCTGGTGTCGAGAGCTTACATTGCGGCGGACCAAGCTGCCTTCTCTCTCCACGATATGGCTCCTGCCAGACCAGGGCGTTGAGAGAGGGCGACCTAGACTCCCGTCCAAGGCATGTGGTGTCTCGGCATCTCTGGTGTCGAGAGCTTACATGCCTAAGGCCATCAAACGTATTGTGTAATTTAGTCGACACGCGCCGGACGGCTAGTTATGGACGCTGCGCGCCGACGACCCCAAATTTTTCCCAGGTCGCCCGGCGGTGCCGAAACGAAGGGGAGAGAGCCCGCGATCGAACGGAAGCGTCATGGGGCGGCGGCGACGCCCGGGGGACCCCAGAAAAATGCCCAAAGTGCCTAATTTTTGAGTCACGGAACGAAGGGTTAGGCGCTCTCTCGGGCAGAACCACGAGGGGGCGACTCGACGTACGGTCCCAGCCTAAGCCGCGCGCGCCGATCAGGTTGCGACCGGGCCTCCCGAAGAGCGCCTATGCAACCCCCTTGCAGCCTACGGGCCGGCTCCGGACCCCGACGTACACGAGAGGCCTACGCGTGCCCCTTGTAACCTATTTTGGGCGGGGCTTCCCGCTGGCCACGCCTACATCCTCAGAACGCCTACGCATTCCCCTTGCTGCCTAAACTTGAGGGAGGCCTGCCCGACGCCCCCGAAGCCAGCCCGAAGGCCCGGTCTCCACCCGGCGCCCCGGGGGACCCCGTCTCGGAGATGACTGCCTCATTTAAGCCCAGCAGCTGTGCGACAGACGCTTAAACAGCCCAAAGCCCTTTTCTTTGACTTTCGAGTCGAACGTGCACATAAAAGCGCCGGTGTGCATCGACACAATGTTTTCTCACATCTGCGATTCATTCGAAGGGCCCAAAATTAGGTAGACAGAGTAAAACCCCTGTCAGTGGTCTCGTTTGCTTTGGCAATGATTTATCCAGCTTAAACCATCAGTAGAGTGTATGAGAGGAACAGCCCTTCACAATGACGTGCATTAAGGCTCACAGTTGTGCTCCAGAAGCTTAAAAATGGTGTGTCCATTAGCTACCTATGGGAGCCGCGCCAAAAGTGTTACGTGTGGGACTTCCTGTGACCACAGGAAGTCCCAGTCGTAACTTATCTTATGGGGCC